>NC_062537.1:19537340-19549840 GCF_022655615.1 Tachysurus fulvidraco
GCAGTCGCAGACACAGGTTACATACAGTCACAGAGTTACAGGACAGCGTTAATGGGAACAGTTTTACAGGACGCTGCATTACAGAACAGTGTGTAAGGGAAAATCGTGGAAACAGAAGAAAACAGAGTGTTACAGAACAGTGTGTTACAGGACGGAGTGTCACAGGACAGAGTGTTACATTACAGTGTGTTACAGGACAGAGTGTTACATTACAGTGTGTTACAGGACAGAGTGTTACATTACAGTGTGTTACAGGACAGAGTGTTACATTACAGTGTGTTACAGGACAGAGTGTTACATTACAGTGTGTTACAGGACAGAGTGTTACATTACAGTGTGTTACAGGACAGAGTGTTACATTACAGTGTGTTACAGGACAGAGTGTTACAGGACAGAGTGTTACAGGACAGAATGTTACAGAACAGAGTGTTACAGGACAGACTGTTAAAGGACAGTGTGTTACAGGACAGAGTGTTACATTACAGTGTGTTACAGGACAGTGTTACATTACAGTGTGTTACAGGACAGAGTGTTACAGGACAGAGTGTTACAGGACAAAATGTTACAGGACAGAATGTTACAGAACAGAGTGTTTCAGGACAGTGTAAAGACACAATTTTACAGAACACAGTGTAACAGGACACAATGTTACAGAACACAGTGTACAAGGCCACAATGTTACAGAACATAATGATATAGAACACAGTGTAAAAGGACACAATGTTACAGAACACAGTGTAACAGAACACAGTGAATGTTATAGGACACAATGTTACAGAACACAGTGTAAAAGGACACAATGTTACAGAACACAGTGTAAAAGGACACAATGTTACAGAACACAGTGAATGTTACAGAACACAGTGAATGTTACAGAACACAGTGAATGTTACAGAACACAGTGAATGTTACAGAACACAGTGTAAAAGGACACAATGTTACAGAACACAGTGTACAAGGACACATTGTTACCGAACACAGTGAATGTTACAGAACACAGTGTAAAAGGACACAATGTTACAGAACACAGTGAATGTTACAGAACACAGTGTAAAAGGACACAATGTTACAGAACACAGTGAATGTTACAGAACACAGTGAATGTTACAGAACACAGTGTAAAATAACACAATGTTACAGAACACAGTGAATGTTACCGAACACAGTGTACAAGGACACATTGTTACCGAACACAGTGTACAAGGACACATTGTTACCGAACACAGTGTACAAGGACACAATGTTACAGAACAGATTTTCAGAGGAGAAAGCATTAGCTATAGCATTTCAGGATACAGTGTTCCAGGACAGTGTTACAATATTAAATATAAACTTATAAAATTGATTAATTTTCTCATTAAGTTTACACCTAGGGTGAAAGATCCTTAAAAAATATATAGATTTGTTAATCTCTCCACTTCACCCGTTCACAGGTAAATCAGTAAGTAAGTAAATAAATAAATGAATAAATAACTAAACTGGCAAACATCTTTGGGACGGGTGTATGAGCTCTGTTATAACTCATAAATCTTTCAAAGCTTGTAATTAGTGACTGAACTCTAAGGCATGGGGCTGTTTTTATTTGCTGGCACAAGCCACTCGTAAATGTGTTTCTGATCCAGCTCTATGCAGCATTGGGGAAATTTGGTTTGTTTATACATTTGTTTGGAGGGAATTAATATCATTAGGCAAATTGTGCTCATTAATGGTTCACTTGCTTTTTTTTGGTCCTTTATATGAAAGCTTTTGTACCTTAGTTTATCTAGTACATTCTATCCATTCAGTGGTTCTGGCTTTAGAGATGAGCTGAAGTTAAAGACATGCATGAAGGATAAGCAAGAGAAAGAGAGAGATAAAAGGAAATAGAGGGAAAGAGAGGGACCGAGAAAGCACTTGAAGTGCACTACTCATGGAAACTCTATAGTTTTCTTTCCTCTCCAGGCAATGAAATTTAGCTCGATTTGTACAAGGAGAGTAAATTATTAGCTGGATGAAATCCGTCACTAGGCAACGAGAAATGCAGATAGCCGACCTTCATTCTCTGTCGTATATAATCTCAAGTTCCGTATTACAGAGATAAGAACCCTTGAGTGTCCCGACTCGTCTCTCTGGCGTGTTTTGTGCTTCTCCTTGAAGTGTGATGGAGAGCTTGTCACTGTGGAAACTTCAGGATTGAGAGTGCAGGAGTCAGGGAGAGAGAGAGAGAGAGAGAGAGAGAGAGAGAGAGAGAGAGAGAGAGAGAGAGAAGAAGTGAAGGAGGGTCAGAAATATGGAGGTGGACTTTAGAGTCACTCTGCTCTACTCCTCTGAGAGATATAAATCACCTGGAAGACGAATGGGTGCAAAAGATATAGGGAAAGTTTGCGTGTGTGTGTGTGTGTGTGTGTGTGTGTGTGTGTGTGTGTTTGTGTGTTTGTGTGTGTCCACTAACAATTTTATAACAGGAAAAGTCTCAAAATTGGTTATATAGCTGCAATGAATAGGACTGGTCAGTATGAGGTAAAGGTCAATGGGCGTGGTCTTACACGTCCAGTAAAGGACGTGTGGCTTCGGCATTCACTAAATTCCAGGAGTTTCGTTACCATGACGTAAAGTGAGCGTGTTTCTGGAGGTCTTGGAAAAATTGGGGGAAAAAAAACAAAAACAAAAAAAAACAGCATACTATGATGGACAAAACAGTCATACAGGTAGATTTATTTTAGAAAACAAATAAATAACCTAAAAAACTACGGTTATGGTTAGGGTTAGATTATCAAATAGGCCACGCCTACTCGATGACGCAATATCTGTTACGCTATTCTGAAATCCCTGGAAATAAATACTGTTGTGTGGCTTAATGCCTCTCAGATCCAGTATGTCCAATAGTGATGTCCTAGTGACAATGCTATTGTAGGATGTGGGGTGTTTGTGAGCATCAGTTCCACTAAAGGAGGTGTGGTATTTCTGCTGTCAGTCACAGTGGAAGAGGTGTGGCCTCACATATCTTACTGTCAATCCCAGGGAGGTGTGGCCTCTGAGTCATTAATACCACTGCAGATTTTGTGCCTGTCAACTCCAAAAATGAGGTTTGGGATGAGATACAGTGCAAGAACTGATGCACCTATAACAGTTAAATCCTAGCAGAGGAGGTGTGGCCTCTGATACTGTCAGTCCTATTTGGTGATTAGGAGTGGCCTTTGATCTTGCCAGATCCATTGTAGGAGGCGTGGCCTATATGATTAGAATTCATAGTGGAGGAGTGGCCTTTCTTCTTACCAGGTCCAGTAAAAAAGGTGTGGCCTATATGACTACAATACACAGAGGAGGAGGATTAGCCTTTGTTCTTGCCAGGTACAGTGAAGGAGGCGTGGCCTATATGATTATAATTCACATTAAAGGAGGCGTGGCCTATATGATTATAATTCACAATTCACAGTGAAGGAGGTGTGGCCTATATGATTATAATTCACATTAAAGGAGGTGTGGCCTATATGATTATAATTCACATTAAAGGAGGTGTGGCCTATATGATTATAATTCACATTAAAGGAGGCGTGGCCTCTATGACTGTAATTCACAGTGAAGGAGGTGTGGCCTCTATGACTGTAATTCACAGTGAAGGAGGTGTGGCCTCTATGACTGTAATTCACAGTGAAGGAGGTGTGGCCTCTATGACTGTAATTCTCCTGTAATTCACATGATTTAAAGGTATCTCCGTGGAAGTAAGGATGCATAGTATTCACATGTGACAGCTGTGTCATTTGCATATCGCTCATAGCACGCTTCAGTATCGCAAATGAGGCTGTAATAATGAAGCCCTAATAATCACTGTACATCTCCAAAGCAGTGGAGGAGATTTATAGCTTAAGCTATGTGATCTCACATCTTTATAAATTAAATGGATAATTTGTTCCCGCATATACAGTAGATAGCATCCAGGATGAATCGATTCTTTTATGGGAAAGCTCAAGTGCGGAAATGAACGAAATACCGAGGAAAACTTAATCATGCTCCATGAGAATATCATACAGTACGACGTCGTGCCGTTCCTGTGATGGCATCCGAACGCTTCGTATCCACAGTAATGACGTTTAATACCCAGATGATATATAAGAGGCTTTAAGGGTCAGTATGTGATTATTCCTCTTTTATTCACCGACACCGGTGTTTAACCCCGAGCGAGTCTCACCGCATTATTTTCTGCTGAATAAAGGTTTTCTTCGAGGCTGTGGATTTGCCCTTTTATGATTGTGTGTAACAGGACCAGAATCAGAGATTAACTGCTGCTGTGTGTATTCTGCTTTGTCTACATACACTACAGTATACCGCGTGCACTCCATTTCGCTGCTTTATTGAAATGCAGAGGTGGAATTTTACTGAAATGAGGCCATGTGCTAAGCTAATCACTATTTGGCAGGGATAGGACACGATAGTAAACATGTCACAGTGATTTCATTCAGATTTCATCATGTTCCTGTTTGGCAGATTGAGCTCTTTAATAAGAGACTTTCCAAAATCACTACGACTACTTTTTTTTTTTTTTTGCATAATTAAAATTAAATATGTCTGCAATCTCTTTAGATGGGAAAAATCTGAATCAGTGATATTGCCTTTATATGTATTAAATTGCTTTTTATGTAACGATAGATACAGTAGATAGATAGATAGATAGATAGATAGATAGATAGATAGATAGATAGATAGATAGATAGATAGATAGATAGAGTGACTAAGTTAATACACGATAGATAGATAGATAGATAGATAGATAGATAGATAGATAGATAGATAGATAGATAGATAGATAGAGTGGCCAAGTTAATACAAGATAGATAGATAGATAGATAGATAGATAGATAGATAGATAGATAGATAGATAGATAGATAGATAGATAGAGTGACTAAGTTAATACAAGATAGATAGATAGATAGATAGATAGATAGATAGATAGATAGATAGACAGACAGACAGACAGACAGACAGACAGATAGATAGATAGATAGATAGATAGATAGATAGATAGATAGATAGATAGATAGATAGATAGATTCAATAAAAACAGATAGATAGATAGAGTCCGTATCTGGGAAAACTGATTGAGTCCGTATCTGGGAAAATGAAAATGTAAACATAAAAGCAGGCAGAATTTAAAACAAGAAAAAAAAGAAAAAAGACCTTGATGGCTGAGACATTCGTGGTGTGATTCCTTCATTCCTTCACACCAAACAAATTTAATCCTTCATTTTACAAATTTCCTGTCTTTTTTTTTTGCCCATTTACTCGGCATAACAGAAAGAAAGCTATTCATGAAGCCTCATTTCAGCCTTCTGACCTTGCTGTGATTTTGTCCCTGTTCGGATCAATTGCAGAATCTAATCAATGTAAATCCTACATTCCTTCACCAGCTCCTTCTTCAGATTTTACCTTAACAAGAATCTCCAATGGACAGACAAGTGATGGCCCTCGAATCCCTGAATGTGAAAGCATAATTAACATCTGTGTTCTGACAAACAGGAAGAAAGCTATTGAGGGAAAAACAATTTAGACCTTAATGCTGTTTGGATCAATTAAAATCTAATTAGCTGAACTGCTGGCTACAAAGACAATTCTATATAAATCCCTGAATGCAGGACGGCCGTGCGGACGTACGTTTGGACTGATGGACAGCCTGAAAACACAATGCATCCACCTCCTAGAGGCAGAACGTATGAAGCAGGAAATAAAATACGGACTCTCCGGAATGGCGCGATTACAGTAATGAACACAAAATCAAGGAATGTTGGGAGGAGCTTTGGACAGAGACGCGTCATGTGACATCATCAAAACACGGATTCCACATACAGTACATGTGAGGAACAATTAATATTAAATACGTCTGCAATCTCTTTAAATGGGAAACAATCTGAATCAGTGATATTGCCTTTATATGTATTATATTGCTTTTTATGTACAGATAGATAGATAGATAGATAGATAGATAGATAGATAGATAGATAGATAGATAGATAGAGTGAGTAAGTTAATACAAGATAGATAGATAGATAGATAGATAGATAGATAGATAGATAGATAGATAGATAGATAGATAGATAGATAGATAGATAGAGTGAGTAAGTTAATACAAGATAGATAGATAGATAGATAGATAGATAGATAGATAGATAGATAGATAGATAGATAGATAGATAGATAGATACATGTAGATAGATAGATAGATAGATAGATAGATAGATAGATAGATAGATAGATAGATAGATAGATAGATAGATAGATAGAGTGAGTAAGTTAATACAAGATAGATAGATAGATAGATAGATAGATAGATAGATAGATAGATAGATAGATAGATAGATAGAGTATAGATAGATAGATAGATAGATAGATAGATAGATAGATAGATAGATAGATAGATAGATAGATAGAGTAAATAAGTTAATACGATATAGATAGATAGATAGATAGATAGATAGATAGATAGATAGATAGATAGATAGATAGATAGATAGCGTGAGTAAGTTAAAACCAGATAGATAGATAGATAGATAGATAGATAGATAGATAGATAGATAGATAGATAGATAGATAGATAGAGTAAATAAGTTAATACAATATAGATAGATAGATAGATAGATAGATAGATAGATAGATAGATAGATAGATAGATAGATAGATAGATAGATAGATAGATAGATAGAGTGACTAAGTTAATACTAGATAGATAGATAGATAGATAGATAGATAGATAGATAGATAGATAGATAGATAGAGTAAGTTAATACTAGATAGATAGATAGATAGATAGATAGATAGATAGATAGATAGATAGATAGATAGATAGATAGATAGAGTAAGTAAGTTAATAGTAGATAGATAGATAGATAGATAGATAGATAGATAGATAGATAGATAGATAGATAGATAGATAGATAGAGTGAGTAAGTTAATACTAGATAGATAGATAGATAGATAGATAGATAGATAGATAGATAGATAGATAGATAGATCAAAATAGACATTTGAAATCACCAAAACAAACACGCCCCTAACCCAAATGGGTGTCACCCCTGTATCGATAGCTCCGCCCCACACATACATACAGTACGTAACCTAGGTAACTGTTATGGCGGAACCTGTTGGGGCAGCTGGTCGAGGGGAGATTGTTTTTATCAATAAATGAACACAATGAGTAATACTGTGGTAATACAGATGTGTGTTTGTAGTACTGTGTGTTGTACCGTGAAAGGTTTAGCTCCGTTTCACACAGAAGACGTTCAGTTCTCTCCAGCGCTGGAAAGCTGATCCTATATTAACACGTCCTGCTTCTTGCCTTATCGTAAGCCTTTTTTCCCTTTTCTTTTTTATCTGCCATGTCAACGTTTTAATCGCTTTCTGCTAACGTCACACATGCGCACTGAACACTCTCTCCACCGCGTATTGACAAGACACGCCCCTTTCCGCTCATTGGCTACACGTCTGTTTTGTTTGTCAGTCTGACTCAGTTTTCTGAAGCATTTTTAAAACATGGTACACCGAACCTTTAAACAGAGATAAAAACTGTTGTCGTCTCCTGCTGCCAGAGTTCATAACCATCTATAGCTGTGCATGCGTGTAGAACTCAGTATATAAATACAGCCTATAAGCATACGAAGGCTTTTGCAGACAAAACAAACACCACGTGTGAAGCGATGAACAGAAATAATAGGAGGAAAAAACATTGTGCCTTTTATTCATGATGACATTTTTGTGAGTTTTCAGATTCCCCTAAATTCAGCTGATCTGATCGAATTACGACGTCGTCTCCAATCTCGGTGACAACGAACACAAAATATGAAACCTGACATAAAACTGTGGTGGAAAAAAACCCAAACCTTGAGCCCATTGCAGGCTGCACAAGGAGTCAGTAGGTTGGATGTTAATTAAGACCTGTGTGTGTTTCAGTCATAGTGGATCTCTAAGGAGCACTCGGTTACACATGGAAATGTAGTGAAATGACTTCATCCTCCGTTAAGTTTAACGCCGAGCTCGAGGTTTGCACGAACATCACACTTTCTATCTATCTATCTATCTATCTATCTATCTATCTATCTATCTATCTATCTATCTATCTATCTATCTATCCGTTGAAGCATGGTATCTATCTATCTATCTATCTATCTATCTATCTATCTATCTATCTATCTATCTATCTATCTATCCATTGAAGCATGGTATCTATCTATCTATCTATCTATCTATCTATCTATCTATCTATCTATCTATCTATCTATCTATCTATCTATCTATCTATCCGTTGAAGCATGGTATCTATCTATCTATCTATCTATCTATCTATCTATCTATCTATCTATCTATCTATCTATCTATCCGTTGAAGCATGGTATCCATCTATCTATCTATCTATCTATCTATCTATCTATCTATCTATCTATCTATCTATCTATCTATCTATCTATCTATCTGTTGAAGCATGGTATCTATCTATCTATCTATCTATCTATCTATCTATCTATCTATCTATCTGTTAACATTTCCATAGTAAGAGTTCTATCTATCTATCTATCTATCTATCTATCTATCTATCTATCTATCTATCTATCTATCTATCTATCTATCTATCTATCTATCTATCTATCTATCTGTTGAAGCATGGTATCTATCTATCTATCTATCTATCTATCTATCTATCTATCTATCTATCTATCTATCTATCTATCTATCCGTTGAAGCATGGTATCCATCTATCTATCTATCTATCTATCTATCTATCTATCTATCTATCTATCTATCTATCTATCTATCTATCTATCTATCTATCTATCTGTTGAAGCATGGTATCTATCTATCTATCTATCTATCTATCTATCTATCTATCTATCTATCTATCTATCTATCTATCTATCTATCTATCTGTTAACATTTCCATAGTAAGAGTTCTATCTATCTATCTATCTATCTATCTATCTATCTATCTATCTATCTATCTATCTATCTATCTATCTATCTATCTATCTATCTATCTATCTGTTGAAGCATGGTATCTATCTATCTATCTATCTATCTATCTATCTATCTATCTATCTATCTATCTATCTATCTATCTATCCATCTGTTAACATTTCCATAGTAAGAGTTCTATCTATCTATCTATCTATCTATCTATCTATCTATCTATCTATCTATCTATCTATCTATCTATCTATCTATCTATCTATCTGTTAACATTTCCATAGTAAGAGTTCTATCTATCTATCTATCTATCTATCTATCTATCTATCTATCTATCTATCTATCTATCTATCTATCTATCTATCTATCTATCTGTTAACATTTCCATAGTAAGAGTTCTATCTATCTATCTATCTATCTATCTATCTATCTATCTATCTATCTATCTATCTATCTATCTATCTATCTATCTATCCATCCATCCATCCATCCATCCATCCATCCAGAGAACTTGATGAGAAAGCTGTTTGCTCAGAATAGCCCAAACTATCGGTTCCATTTGTTCTCACCGCTTTCCTGAATCATATTCTATTTCCTCCTCTGCAGCTGATCGATATCTGGGTTGATGAAATATCAGGGTACGTGTCCCATGTTGGTGTGTTACTCTGAAACAGAGCCAGTTCTGCTCTACCTTTTAATTCTCAGCTTTTCACACATGGAGGACTCTTTCATTACCATAATCTACATCACCGAGAAGAAGATATGATTCCGGGGGAAATCCGAGCAGTGCTCTCTCTCTGAGTGTGTGTGTGTGTGTGTGTGTGTGTGTGTGTGTGTGTGTGTGTGTGTGTGTGTGTGTGTGTGTGTGTGTGTGTGTTTTTCCGGCTTCTCCATTACTATTGGAGTCGGAGAAGCTAATTGCTTCTTGAAGTGTGCTCACGAAAGCAGACAGCAATTTTGGAGTCTCTATTTTCAATTTTGTCTTTTAATAAACCCTCCCAATAAGCTCCTTCCTGTGTAATGGAACATTACATTTCTGTGGAAACTGCACGATAGTTCAGCTTATGTGAACTTAACGCTGCTGTCGAATCCCGCATTCTGATTGGGTCACAGGGACTTCATTCCTTTTCAATAGCAGAAGGTTTATACAGTATATCGATGGACTCCTTGGATGATGTTAGTGTTGCTTTAATAAGTGCTCATTCACGTATACTTCCATATCTATATGTATGGAGTAAGAAAAAAAAAGATAATCATTTGCATGGTAACATTTTATTAATATTAATATAAAATTAATATTGGGCAAGTCGTGGCCTAATTGTTAGAGAGTCTGACTCGTAATCCTAAGGTTGTGGGTTCGAGTCTCGGGCCGGCCACGACTGAGGTGCCTTTGAGCAAGGCACCGAACCCCCCAAACTGCTCCCCGGCCGCCACAGCATAAATGTCTGCCCACTGCTCCGGGTGTGTGTTCACGGTGTGTGTGTGTGTGTGTGTGTTCACTGCTGTGTGTGTGTGCACTTTGGATGGGTCAAATGCAGAGAACAAATTCTGAGTATGGGTCACCGTACTTTCCCGCATGTCCCTTCACTTTCACTTTATTTTATTTTATTTAAAAATGTATTAATTAATTACAAATTCTGATAAAAAAAATACTAAAATACTTTCTTGCTTAATTTTTTATTTTTTATTTATTTATTTATTTTTGTTAAAGCTGTGGTAGCTCAAGCGGTTAAGGCTCTGGGTTGTTAATTTGAGGGTCATGGTAAAAGCGCCAGTGCTGCCACTTTTGGGCCCTTGAGCAAGGCCCTTAAAAGCCACACTGCTCCAGTGTTGCTGCATGTAACAAAATGAAGCCTCCTATTCTATTATAATAAGCTTTAAAATTAGTAATTATATTAAACTGATAAAGAATAGGATGCTGTAAGAAGAATATATTCTTCCACTCCGACTGCGGTGTTATTGAAAACGCATCAAATTCCAGGTGATAACAGTAACGACGCGACGTCCATGTCACTGTTGATTATTTCGTGGTTTGTAGCATGTAAACGGAAATGATCCGACTAGCAAAGCACACGATTCTGAATAAAATACAGTTAATTGCACAAGTGCTTGCTGCAGCCATGTTTAGTTTCAGCTCTCTTTGTTCTCGCGGTTATTTCTGGTGGAAATCCAGTCTTGCCGCTCTTGTATCACTGTCAGCTCTAATAACAGCTCTGCGTTCGGATGGGATTCTGTCGCACTTGTGAGTCGCTTTGGATAAAAGTGTCTGCCAAATGGATAAATGTGAATAAATGGAATGCCGGATGGAGCATGAACAACAAGCTGCTTTTGTTCGAAACACCTAAATTCAAAATCTGATGGAACACAACTTCACTTAGCCACAATAGCGCTAATATCGCGTGTATTTGTTTTTGCTCTGACGGTAAGATGGGAATCTGTGAGCTCAGCATGTGGCAGCTCTCTAAACAGGAGCCGGGTTTTTAGGGCTGTCAGGATAACTTTCCGGATTCTTCGGCTCCTCTGCGAAAACGTAGAAGGTACAGATGGGCTTTGCCGAACTCAAGATGTCTAAAATCAGACGTGCTAATGATTGCGCTGTTGTTCTTCTTCCAGCAGCAACAATCTGAGATGTTTCGCCTGCTGTGCTCGCTGTGTAGGAGGCAGGAGAAACAGAAAATCTGCAAGGCTGTAATTTTTCAAACTTTCTCCTTCCTGGCTCAGCTGAGATATGGTACCTGAGAAAAAAATAATAAAACACACGAACAGGAACGACGGAGGAGCCTTCTGGGAGTAGATGGTTGCGAGATTGAATGCTGTAGTGAGTGAGAAAATGAAGCCGTGCTGTCGCAGGGCCGTTGCGCTCGTGCGGCACCGGAGCGTGTGGCAAAGATACCGAGAGTTTGTGAGAAGATGTGAGGAACATTGATTAATGTTCAGTAGACAGCTAGTTGAAATTCGTCTCACAGAGTGCGTAGGAGACTCAGATGTGCTGAGGAGATGAAAGATATCGGTCTGAAGCTCGGCTCCGTGATAGCCTTCGGGTTGCGGTTACTACGGACGTACGTTTTAATCAATTTTTAAAAGTTGACTATGGAGAGAAGGTTGGATTCATTATTCTTCATTTGTGCCGCACTCGTGTGGACACGCCGTGTCATGTCACGTCCTCTAAGCTCCATATTTATTCTATCGATCTTCTTCTTGTTATCATATTGGATCTGATATGGTACAGTCCATTTCATTTCAAACCTCCAGCTGGTGTGTGTGTGTGCGCACACGTTAGGCAGAACAAGCTAGCATGCTAATTGTGATGATTTAATAAAGCTTTATGTATGATGGTCGATCTAAAGCGAACACTAGCGTATACGCTATCAGCCGTAAGATTAAAACTACCTGCCTACTGTTATGTAGTTGCTCCTTATTCTCCTAAAATAGCTTTGAGACATCACAAAGCCCTGACCGCACAAAAGCTCTGAACATGAGCTGTGGTATCTGGCACTAAGTTGTTATCAGAAAGTCCTGTAGGATGTGAGGTTTAGATGCTGCTTTTCCAGCACGTTCCAGAGATGCTCGATCG
>NC_062537.1:19557340-19597340 GCF_022655615.1 Tachysurus fulvidraco
TAGATAGATCTGTTACTATGGGAACATTAACATTAGATAGATAGATAGATAGATATATAGATAGATAGATAGATAGATAGATAGATAGATAGATAGATAGATAGATAGATAGATAGATAGATAGATCTGTTACTATGGGAACATTAACATTAGATAGATAGATAGATATATAGATAGATAGATAGATAGATAGATAGATAGATAGATAGATAGATAGATAGATAGATAGATAGATAGATAGACAGACAGACAGACAGACAGACAGACCACCCAGGGGATTGAAGACTCCATTCATAAATGTTAAATAGTTATCTCCCAACAGAAGCCTTATAAACATCCTTGTAAAGATGCTGTTGCCATAGCAATGTTAAAAGATTTGAATATGTAGAACAATAGAGATAATGGTACAAATGTACAGAGGTACAAAGGACTTCTTTAGAAACAGATAACAGTTCACTTTAGTACTTTCTTTTTTTTGTTTTTTTTCGGAGAGTGTCGGGTTCTTTAAATGATCAGCAGTGTTACCTTTCCATAGATGGTCTACATGAATTCAGGACCTTTTGGTGTTTCCTCCCATGCTACTAATCATAAGCGCCGTCGTAGTATCCTGGCAGCTAACATGCAACTTTTCAACTTAATGCACAGGAAGTTATGTAGCCTGACATTAAGTGGGTTTGTCTTGCCAGATGCAAAGCACTGAAACTGAAGACTCCTTACGCACGGCTTAGAGACATCGCCGTAAATGCCCTGTCGCTATAGAAACGCTAAATATTGGAAAGTATGAGTGGTAATTAATATAAGTCTTGGTTTCAGTGAACAATACTGTTTTATTATGTTTACTTTTATGTTTCTTTGCTCGGTTATGACAGATTTAGCGTCCTCGGGATCGCAGCACAGACACACAAACTTCAAACACATCAAATTTTCCAAAGAACACTAACATCCTTGCTAGTTCTTTAGCCTGCTAGTTAAGATGCTAATGTCATTCTAACTTGTAATAGAAATCTTCATTTCTGCCTCCTCGATCTATCGGGTTAAAGGCAGGGTCTCAGATTTTTGAGAAATGCTTCAGAAAACTGAGTCGTGCCGAATAATAAACAAAAACCCAAACAAAAACAAAACAAACGTGT
The DNA here is from genome assembly GCF_022655615.1 of Tachysurus fulvidraco. Lineage (NCBI taxonomy): Eukaryota > Metazoa > Chordata > Actinopteri > Siluriformes > Bagridae > Tachysurus > Tachysurus fulvidraco. The sequence goes on from NC_062537.1 coordinate 19,558,471, forward strand.
AGCCAATGACCAGAAAGGGGCGGGGCTTGTCAATATGCGGCGGAGAGAGTGTTCGGTGCGTATGTGTGACATTAGCAGAAAGCGGTTTTAACATCGACATGGAGGATAAAAACAAACAAAGAAAGAGAAGAAAGACTTACGATAAGGACAAGAAGTAGGACGTGTTAATATAGGATCAGCTTTCCAGCGCTGGAGAGAACTGAAGGAGCAGGAAGTTGGCCACATATTCACAGGTTGGAGTTTCCCGTGTCAATAACTCCTGAGCTAAACGCTGTTACTACACAAATAACACCTCTTTTCTATCGTAGTAATGTAGAGAGGCAGCTACAACCGCGTTTTGTGTAGTAACAGCGTTTAGCTCAGGAGTTATTGACTCGGGAAACTCCGACCTGTGAATATGTGGCCGACTTTACTTAAGACGCCGAGGCGCTTTTTTCCTTCTCGATAGGTGAGTAACGTTGGTTTTGCTTTGTTACACAGAACTAATATATGCCTTTGTCCTTTACATCATTATGCTTGTGTGTCATTTTTGCTTGTTTGTTTATCTACAATCGTATTGTTCTTCCCTTCAGCTATGATAAAGACACGTTTCTTTCCATTAGTCGCCTGGGTTACGTATGTATGTGTGGGCGGAGCTATCGATACAGGGGTGGGACCCATTTGGGTTAGGGGCGTGTTTGTTTTGGTGATTTCAGATGTCGACATTGGCTTTCAGACATCGCAGACCCTGCCTTCAGTTAGATCATTTGGCTTACAGTTTATGCTAATGAGTAGATTCGCTTGTTAACTGTGGGATGCTAGCAAACAAAAACCAATATGGTGTGGTTTGCTTTGTTTATGCTGCTAAATTCATTATGTCATACAAAATTATACTAAACATTAAAAGCAAACAGATTTCAAGTAAAAAAAAAAAAACAACCCATCAAATTAAAAGAGCACTCTGCATGAATGGAGGAGAATCTCCTGAGTGGTTCAACTCGGAGACGTATGATTCATAACTGAGGCTGGACCGAGCTTCACGTTTGGCTTCTTACTGACTCAGTGTGTTATGTAAAGCAGCTGAAATGAGTTTATTAGCATGGCTTTGTTTTGCCCTTATTAAAATCATATTTCAGCTATAAGGGCAGTGGTTATAATAAGGGTTACTAGTGTCTTAATGCTGTGTGTGTGTGTGTGTGTGTGTGTGTGTGTGTGTGTGTGTGTGTGTGTGTGTGTGTGTGTGTGTGAGGGAACAAAAGGTTAGTCAGCAGGTTTGGTACAGCAAAAAGCTTTGCCAACTCTGTCTCTCTGTATGTCTCTTTCTTTGCATCTCTCTCTCTCTCTCTCTCTCTCTCTCTCTCTCTCTCTCTCACTCCTGTATGTCTCAGTATGTTAATCTGTCCCTTTGTTTCTGTCTCTCTATCTGTCTTTCTTTCTGTTTCTCTTTCCATCTTTGCCCATCTTTCTCTCTCTCTTCCTTTCTCTCTGTGTGCATATATATCTCTCCTCCCTCTGACTCCCCACATCTCTCTCTCTCTCTCTGCCTCTCTTTTTCTCTGTGTGTGTGTACATCTCTCCTCTCTTTCTGACTCTCCTCCTCTCTCTCTCTCTCTCTCTCTCTCTCTCTCTCTCTCTCTCTCTCTCTCTCTCTGTGTGTGTGTGTGTGTGTGTGTGTGTGTGTGTGTGTGTGTGTGTGTGTACATCTCTCCTCCTTCTCTGACTCTCCTCCTCTCTCTCTATTTTATCAACACTTTCAACACGGGTCAGGACTTGCATTTTAATAAGAGCCTCTGAATACCACTACTTTATCCCAAAGGACACACACACACACACACACACACACACACACACACACACACACACACACACACACACACACACACACCACACACACACACAGGGCAACAGACATTTCTGCAATAAATATTTGAGCATGCAAATTAACACATGGTTCACATGTGCAAACACACACACACACACACACACACACACACACACACACACACACACACACACACCGACACACACACAGTACCGTCTACAACATACAAATTAATACATGAGTCACACATAGACACAGACATCTACATTACTATTCCAACACACACACACACACACACACACACACACACACACACACACACACACACACACGGTTTGTCAGTCCTATCTGTAGGTAAGAGATTAAATTAGTGTTGTGGTGAAACTATAGACAGAAAGTCGGAGGCAGTTGAGGAGAAAAGACCTGGGCAGAATCCTAATGACGTTCCTGTCCAGAGAAATAAGGAGGAGGAGGAAGAGGAGGAGGAAGAGGAGGAGCCTTCACTCCTTCACACTGTGTGTGTGTGATGCAGCATGTTGGCCGATTAAATCCCAGGAAAGTTTCACTATTATCTGGAACAAGGTCTCTCTGGTTTCTGCATAGAGTCCCTGAAAGATCTGCATGAATTATTTCTGTGTGATTGAGAAGATAAAAATGACGCAATATTAATTCATGTTTGAAAAGAAATTCAGAAATTTTTGCTCGTTAAAAAAAAGATCAGAAAAAAAGATCACAATGATCTTATCACGTGAGTAAAACAACGGAATAACGTCACAAATCGAAACGCATGATAATACAGGAAAAGCTTCCATTTTTCACCAAGAGGGATGGAGTAAAATCTGATCTCTGCTTTGTCGTCATCAGATACGGTGCGTTTGTGTCCGATAACTCGTCAATGTTGCGCTCTAGCGCTCTGTCACACTCTTACAGCCTCGGAGATTGAGATTTCCAGGTTTTCCAGGTTCGATGCATGACAGATTGCAACATAAGATCCCTAATGAACAACCGGAGACGAGAGCAGGAGGGGAAAAAAACGCTCGACTCAACGTAAGGATGAAATCCGATTACATCGTCAGCTCGAGGTACAAAACCAGAGCGTCCAGGTGAGATCACCTAGAGAAGAAAAGGTAGAGACTCGGGTTTAAAGTGTTCTTAGGAAAAGCTCATCTTCATGGTGTAGAAGAACGGCGGGAGAAAATGAGACATAAAAAAGAGGCTGAATTTCCAGATTATATGTGAAAAATTAACATTCTCAATTTCTCTTCTTCTCTCCTCTTTCTGGAGAAGAGGCGAGTATGGAGGAGAGAGAGGGGAGAAGAGGGAGAAGAGGCGCGGAGGAGGAGAGGCAGAGGCGAGAAGAAAAGAGGGTCTAGGCGAAGGAGAAGCGCAAGAGGAGAGGTGAGAGGAGAGGGGAGGAGAGAAGGAGGAGGGTAGGAGAGGAGAGGAGAGGAGAGGAGAGGAGGAGGGGAGAGGAGAGAGGAGGAGGAGGAGAGGAGAGACGAGAGAAGAGAGGAGGCGAGGATGGAGAGAGGAGGGGAGGTAGGAGCGGAGAGAGAGGAAAGGAGAGGGAGGAGAGGAAAGGAGAGGAGAGCAGGAGGAGAGGCGAGGAGCGGAGAGTGAGAGGAGAGGAGAGAAGAGACAGGACGGAGAGGGGCAGGAGAGAAGAGGAGAGGGCGAGAGAGGGAGGCAAGAGAGAGGAGAGAAGAGACGAGAGGGGAGAGCGCAGAGGAGTAGAGAGGAAGAGGGAGAGGCGGAGGGAGAGAGGAGAGGTGAGAGAGAAGAGGGCGAAGTGAAGAGAGAGGAGGAGAGGAAGGAGAGGAGAGGAGAGAAGCGAGAGAGGACGAGAAGAGAGGAGAGAGAGAAGGGGAGGAGAGGAGCGCGCGAAGAGGAGGAGGAGAGGAGAGAAGAGGACGGAGAGGAAGAGAGAGAGGAGGAGCCTGGAGAAGAGAGCAGAGAGGGGAGCACTTTTAAAATAGATGATAGAGAGAGAGACGCGATATATGATAGAGAGGAGCGATTTGATAGGAGATGAGTAGGCGTTATAGATAGAGCTGATCAGCTAGTATTAGCAGAGATCTAGAAGAGGAGGGAGGATGAGTATACTATATTTATAGATATAAGAGAGCATCATATTTTATAAATATATTATATATATATATGATATTACATATACTAATATACTTTCTATATAACTATCTAGATTAATATGAAATTTTAATCTATATACTTTTACTCTATAACGATATTTACTATCGTCTTCTATTAACTCTGCTGTCTATATTATATAGTAATAGTATATCATATTTATAGCTACTTCTCTATACTCTCTTAATGTATATACTCGTATCTGTCTCTCTCTATCTTATCTTTTTCTCCTCTCCTCTTCTCTCCTCTCCCTCTTTTCTTCTCTTCTCTCCTCTTCTTTCTTCTCTTCTCTGCCACTGTGTGAAATGATGTTCATTTATAAGAGCATTAGTGAGATCTGACTCTGATGTCGGTATGATGAAGAGACTCCAATTGCAGTTCATCCCAAAGGTGTTCAGTGAAGTTGAGTCAAAGTCAGAGTCAGAGTCATAGTCAGAGAGATGGCTCTGTGCAGGTCAGGACACTCAAGCAGATTTATGCCCTTTCTTTGTTGTTAGAATGTAAGGTGTTCTCTTCATCTTCATCTACATCTTCATCTTCTCCTCTCTTCTCTTCTTCTCTTCTCTTCTCTTCTCGTCTTCTCTTCTCTCTTCACTTCTCTTCTTTTGGAAGCTTTCCTCTAGATGTTGAGTGCCACTATGTGGATTACTATTCATCATCATCATCATTCATATCATCATTTATTCATCATAGGAGCATGATTTGTGAGATCTCTGGACTCTGAGTCAGGATTCAGACGACGAAGGGACTCCCGTTCCAGTTCATCACGAGGTGTCAGTGAATGTATATCAGGTCCTGTGGAGGTCAGGACACTTGAGTCTTCCACGCCAATCTCAACCTTATTCGCTGTCTTCTGCGCTTAGGGTTTGTAGCACAGGGCTTGTCGTGTTCCAGTGAAGGGAAATCGAACCCGACAGAGTATAGATACGGTTACACAAAGAAGAACCGTTCATGTGTGTGAGACTTGTGTGTGTTTTGTGTGGTACTTTAGTTCATACTCAGAAAAAGTAGTATGAGCGTTCAAAGGTAATAAAAACGAAGTCGTGATACTCGACAGCACTGACAATACAATAGTCGCATATGTATACTTAAAAGCTAGTCGAAAAGTAATGGACATCCGTTAGCTGGTACAGCTGAAACGGACGCAGCACTGACAGCCAGGGCTCCAATTCAAAAAACAGAAATTGTTTAGCAATTTTACATGATGATATTACACCACACTGTCAGGCTACCAACAAACTTTCTGCTGTCGATGTGATCGCTGTTCAGAGCCAGAGGTTAACACTAACTTGATGTAGTTTCTCAATTACGATTAACTAGTAGAGACAGAACCCCGTATTGTTATATAGCTTTAGAGCGCGTTAAAATACAGGACAAAGAATTTGGATAAATATATATATTGGCCCTGAGGATCACTGGAAGAGCATCTGGTAGCGGCTATGTAGGTGTGCACATCAGACAGAACCAATAGCCACACACCCAGACGCTGTGCTGTAAACGTCCCACTGTCTAGCGCGTACAAATAAAGCAATACATTAAAGGACATTAATATGTCGCTAATGTAATTGTATTTAAACATGCCGTTTTAACTCACTACAGCGCGAAATCAAGAGCTCTGTTAGCTATTCACAAGACGAGCCGGTTCCATCTGGGGGAATAGGAGACAATGACACACGAGGTGTGTCGCGTTATGTCCATGTTTATTCCGTTGTTGTTTCGGTGGCGTCACGGCAGAAATCCCCGCTTCACCAGATAGAGAGCGTCGGACACTGGCGATAGAGATGGAAGGCGGTGGGTGACAATCTCAGGGGATTCCGCCAGACTTTAATCCAGATACAGAGGCAGCAGAGTTTTTAACTTTCTAACGACGTCTGTTTCGTGCTTAGTTTTGCTAATTTGTGGTTTTAAAATGTGAGCAAACACAATATACAGTTCACAAGCGTGGTAAACAGACAAAGTACCGGTGACAGAGAGAAGATGCGATACACAACCTTCTTCTCACACCAAGCTTACAACACACTGCCGCTCGCAAGCCGCTCGGCTCCAGGACGGCACACAGAAACCGGCTCACGAGAATATCAGTGATATTTGCGCATGACGCGGGCGGACGGTGCGGCTTAGTGACGTCATAGATCCCGGGTATAACCTCAGTCCATGGAAAGTCACACCAAACGAGAGAAATCAACACAGTAAATAAAAGGAAATAATAATGTTCCAGGGCGGCCCGGGGGACCAATTTGGTCACAGACCGTACCAGTCTGGGCCGGGGTTGGGACCTGATTTAAAACATTGTTTACTCAATGTACAGTGTAGTAGATATTTTTGTGTAGGATTAATAACAATAATATAACGAGCTAAATATGTTTTTTATGGGACATATTACAGGTCTGTTTATGAGACAATTTTTTTTATAAAACTGAGCAATGAAGGTTTACGGGACTTGACTCAATCCCAGCAGATTGGGCACTCCAATCGGCCATGGTTAGCCCAACACTTAACCACAAGGATACCCTAACAGGACAACCCCCAGAACATGTAACTTGTAACAGGCGATGGGAGAGGACACCCCAAAAGGGCTACACCCCAACCGCCAACCTCCAACAGGTTACCCTAAACAGAGCTACACAAATGGCTATGTACCACCAAACAACAACCCTAACAGGCTAACCCAAAACCGGCTTACCCTAAAGGTAGTGAAACCGGTTCAAACGGCTAGCCCCAGAAAGGTCACCCGACAGGTTACTTCCAACAGGCTACCCAAAAAGGCTAAAAACCAAAATGGCTACACCCGAATAGCCCAACTCTGAACAGACTACCCCCAAAAGGCATACCACCCCAAACAGCCAACCCCCAAAAGGTTACCTCAAAACGTGCTCCCACACAAAAACGAGGAACAGTAGTACCCGCCAAAACACAGAGCAACCCAGCAGCAAACCCAAAACATGCTAACATTAAAAAGTCTACTAGCCAAAGGCTCACCCACCAAAGAGTTACCCCAACAGGCTACCACAACAGGCTGTAAACCCTACACGTCTACCTAGCCAAACAAGGCTACCCCCAATAAAGGTCACCCCCCAACAGGTCCTCCAACAGGGCTAACCAAAACAGGCTAAAGACCCCAAAAAGGCTACCCCCCAATAGCCAACCCCCAAGATGTTAAAGCACAGCCGGCTAACACAAAGGCATGTGTACCCCAACAGTACCAACCCCAGCGGCAAACCCAAACAGGTACCATAAAAGTCTGACCGCCAAGGGCTACCCCCAAAAGGTTACCCCCAACAAGGCTACCCTAAAAGTCTACCTGCCAACAGGCGACCCCCAAAACGGTTAACCCCAACAGGCTAGCACACCCAACAGGCTACCCTACAGTCTACCTACAACAGGCTACCCCCAAAAGGAATTACCCCACAACAGGCTACACATCAGCCGAACCAACAAACAGGCTCCCTAAAAAGGTTACTGCCAAACAGCCAATCCTAACGAAGGCTACTCCAAAAGGCTACCAGTAAAAGACCCAAAACACACACAGCGACTCCCATAAGCTACCACGATCAAACCACCAAAAACCAGACTACCCTATCAAGCTACCCCCGAACTGTGCGCTACCCCAAAATAGTTTAACTGAGATATCATATGCGAGGGTAAAAAAAGGAGGAGACGTGCGAGCGAGGGGAGAGACGAGAAGGCACGATAGAAGAGAGGATGCAACCTGCGCGAGGTGATTAAACCTTATTGTTGTGTGCATGCCCTAAAATTCTTTTATTCAGATATTATGACAGATAAAGCAGCAAAGATATGGAGGAATTAACAAAACCAATAGTTAATTTATTTACACGCTTATATTGCAGCGAACGTCAAGTCAATTCGAGCAATGACTAACGAACAATGAAAGTAACGAATGGCCTTGTAATGACAACGAAGGGCAATAAGGCCAACAAAAAAAAAATAGAGGAAATGGCCGGAAGGGAGCACAGGGAAGAGAAAGGGGAAAACAAGAAACGAAGACAGATATAGCGAAGAGAGAGGTCAAACTAATTACGGTAAATTATTCAGAAAACATCAAGTTCAGTTCCGGTAATGCCGTCGCAAGAGACGGTTACACAAAAACCTTCCCCAATGATCAGCAGGATGGAAGGAGATCAGCTGGAACTGCAGGAATTTTAGCAAAAGAGAAAAAAGAGGGAAGACGGAAGAGGGTGAAATGATGTTGCTGAAGAAATGACAAGATTATGATGGTAATGACCCGCCTGGCAAACAACAATCAGAGACAAGACAGCAATTTACTAGAAAGATCCGACCTGTTAAAGCCATTTGACGTCTAAAGCAAAATTTCAGAACATTATCGCAGACGGAATGGACATGAAGTCGAGATAAATAGTACGTTGTTCAATTACAGACGTGTCCGTAACAGAAAGCGGACACATTTAAAATTTCAAACGAGCTGCAAACAAGGGAAAGGAAAGATATAGAGAAAATGGGCAGAAGTTCGGGCTGAAGTTAAAGACGTGGTGAAAATGTCGAGAGGCATTCTCGGGGAACCCGTGTTTCGATGAGATAGTAAAATAAAAGGATACAGGAGAAATTACCATTTTGACCCTTTAACACTCCTGTTTCAGTCCCGTTTTAAAGGTATACAAAGTCGATGAGTGAGTTTGCTGTTTGACAGTGACCCTTACTGTTGCTTACATTCCTTATTAGCACTGTCACCTGGGCTGGGGTCAGATTTGCCTATTCATTATTTTTGTATTAAAGCTTTGGTGCATCATATTGCTTCCTCGAATTACGCACCTCATAAACAAGACATATGTTAGGGCCACATAGGCAGTACATAGAAAAACCAAGGACACCATAGAGGAGGAACCCAGTCATAGGACAGGGTAGAGAACTTGTGCCCCTTTCCCACCGAGGCAGTTTGAGTGCAGGTTCGGAGCCTAATTTAGAACCAGTTCTTTCTGTTTCGACCGCCAAAGCACCGGCTCCGAACCAGGAAAAGTGGTTATTAAGTAGCACCAAAACGTTGCTGGTCTAGACTTAAGAACCGCTTGCGTCAGGAGCTGTGGGCGGGGCTACTGTTAGCGCATTTGATAATGTACCTTAAGTATACTAACGTTTAATACACTTTTACTTTACCGCGATATGATCAATTATCAGCACACATGATAGGAGGTAGCTACATGCTAAGGCTACATTTTTTTTCTGTGTTAATGATAAAATAACGTTATGTACTTTATCGATTACAGCCTCCATTTATACAGATTACACGGAGCCGCACGTACACGTTTTATTCGCCACGTTTGGATGCCGATGTAGCTTCGCAAAGCCATGAGCATTAACAGTAAAGCAACATCCGCCATTGTTGTTGTGTTTGTGTTTGTCGCTGCTGCGCTAACGTCGCTGGGACACGTATACCGTGACATCACACTCGGCGCTGTGACGGCTCTCTAGCTGGTGGAAAGGCAAACCGGTTCTTAGAAGGTTCGCCAGTGGAACCAACTTTGAACCAGCACTAGCGCTAGCTCTGAACCAGCACCCGGTTCTTTTTGGTGGAAAAGAGGCATTGGAGAACTGGAGATGGTGCAGGGGGGATGTTGTAGCCTAGTGAGTGACGTGATGGAACGCAGATTGAATACCAGGTGCACCAAAATGTTGGACCTGCCATCAAGGCCTTTAACCTTCACTCACTCAGTTGTATGTAATGTAAGCATATAAAATATTGAGCATAGGCCAAATGCCATAAATAAAGGCATATATATTTGCCTTAAGACAAATCAGAGCATCTTGTTTACATGACGGTTGAACAAAGACTGAACAGCTTTTGTACACTTTATGGCACTTTATCTCCTTTTGCTGTTGTACATAATAACAGCCTCTGCTTTTCTAAGAAGGCTTTCCAATAGATGTTAGAACTTTGCTGTGGGGATTTGTGTGCATTCCTTTACTCACAGGAACATTAATGAGATGTTAGAATGATGAGGAAGCTGCAGCTGCAGTTTATCCCGAAGGTGCTCGGTGGGGATGAGTCAGAGTCAGAGTCAAAATCAGAGTCAGGAATCCGCAGCATGTCTATATGGAGCTCGGTGTTTTGTGCATAGGGGCTTTGCCATGCTGGAGCAGCGTTTGTGCCTCTTAGCAACAGTGAAGGGAAATTCCTACAAATGCAACAGAGTACAAAGTTCTGTACGGTTTAAAGATGTAAAAGTCGGGATGCACATACTTTTAGTCATACTGTATAGTGCTAAAGATTTGAGCTGTGGTGTCCATCATCAGAACAACACATAACAGCTCAAAATCACATGGCTTTAGTTACCATGGGAACGGTGAATCCATGACACCAAGTGTATTGTCCAGTTCTTTAGAAAAACAATGCAATATCTTTCTTCTCTTCTCTGCCACTGTGTGAAATGATGTTCATTTATAAGAGCATTAGTGAGATCTGACTCTGATGTCGGTATGATGAAGAGACTCCAATTGCAGTTCATCCCAAAGGTGTTCAGTGAAGTTGAGTCAAAGTCAGAGTCATAGTCAGAGAGATGGCTCTGTGCAGGTCAGGACACTCAAGCAGATTTATGCCCTTTCTTTGTTGTTAGAATGTAAGGTGTTCTCTTCATCTTCATCTACATCTTCATCTTCTCCTCTCTTCTCTTCTTCTCTTCTCTTCTCTTCTCTTCTCTTCTCTTCTCTTCTCTTCTCTTCTCTTCTCTTCTGGGAAGCTTTCCTCTAGATGTTGAAGTGCCACTATGTGGATTACTATTCATTCATTCATTCATTCATTCATTCATTTATTCATTCATAAGAGCATTAGTGAGATCTGACTCTGATGTCAGGATGATGAAGAGACTCCAGTTCCAGTTCATCACGAGGTGTTCAGTGAATTTATATCAGGTCTCTGTGGAGGTCAGGACACTTGAGTTCTTCCACTCCAATCTCAACCTTTATTCTATGTCTTCCTGGCGCTTAGGGGTTTTGTAGCACAGCGGCTTGTCGTGTTCCAGTGAAGGGAAATCGTAACCCTACAGCGTATATATACAGTTTCACAAAGAACCGTTCATGTGTGTGAAGATTTGTGTGTTTTTGTGTGTTACTTTAGTTCATTACTCAGAAACAAGTAGTATGAAGCTTCAAGGTAATAAAACTTATGTTATACTCGACAGCCTTGACCATACAATCGAATGTATACTTAAAAAAGTCGATTAAAATGGACATCCGTTAGATGGTACATCTGAACTGAAGCATCCCTGACAGCCAGGGCTCCAAATTCAAATCATAAATTGTTTAGCAATTTATACATGATGATATTACACACACTGTCAGGCTCCAACAAACTTTCTGCTGTCGTTGTGATCGCTGTCATGAGCCAGAGTTTAAACACTAACCTGATGTAGTCTTCTCAATTACTATTAACTATTAGAAGTGTTTATTAGCTTTAGATCGGTTAAAATACAGACAAAGAATTTGGATAAATCTATATTATTGGCCCTGCTGATCACTGGAAGAGTTAATTGGTAGCTGGCTATTTGTTGCACTAGAACAGAACCAATAGCCACACAGACGTGTGCTGTTAAAGTCACTTTCTAGCTTGTACAATAAATCAATACAATTAAATTAAAATTAATAATGTTAATTTAATTGTATTTAAACATGCCTTTTTAACTCACTACAGCGCTAAATCAATGAGCTTGTTTCTTTACAACGAGACGGTTCCATCTGGGGTAATAGGAGACAATGACACCCGAAGTGTGTCGCTTATGTCCAGTTTATTCCGTTGTTTTGTTTCGGTTGCCGTCACTGCAGAAATCCCCGCTTCACACAGATAGCATGTCGGAAATGGCGATAGAGATGTAAGTGCTGTGGTGACAATCTCAGGGTATTCCGCCATGACTTTAATCCAGAACAGCAGCAGAGTTTCTAACTTTCTAACGACGTCTGTTTCGTGCTCATTTTTGCTAATTTGTGGGTTAAATTTGAGCAAACACAATATACACGTACACCAAGCAGTGTTAAACATGACAAAGTACCGGTGAACAGAGAGAAGAGCGATACACACCTTCTCTCTCCACCAAAGCTACAACACCACTGCCGCTCGCAGCCGCTCAGCTCCAGACGTCACCTAAACCCGGACCGATATCATGATATTTTGCGCATGCGCGGTATCGGTGCGGCTTTAGGTGACGTCTCTCAGCTCCCGGTTATTAACCTCTCGTCCATGGAAAGTCACACAAACCCGAGAGAAATACACCACAGTAAATAAAATGGAAATAATTTAATGTTCCATGGGCGGCCCGGGACCATTTGGTCCACAGACCGGTACCAGTCTGCGGCCCGGGGGTTGGGGACCACTGATTTAAAACATTGTTTTAATCGATATGTACAGTGTAGTAGCTATTTTGTGTAGGATTAATAACATATAATCTCACTAGTTATATAAATATGTTTATGGCATACTTACAGTTTATCATATTTTTTTTTTTATAAAACTGAGCAATTGAAGGTTAAGGGCCTTGCTCAATCCCAGCAGATTTGGACCCTCCAATCTGCCAATTGGTAGCCTAACACCTTAACCACAAGGCTACCCCTAACAGGCAACCCCCAGAAGTGTACTTGTTAACAGGCTACCCCCAAAAGGCTACACCCCAACAGCCAACCTCCAACAGGTTACCCTAAACAGGCTACCACAAATGGCTATGTACCCCAACAACAAACCCTAACAGGCTACCCCAAACAGGCTACCCTAAAAGTTTACCTGCCAACAGGCTAGCCCCAAAAGGTCACCCCCGACAGGTTACTTCCAACAGGCTACCCCAAACAGGCTAACCCAAAAGGCTACCCCCCAATAGCCAACTCTTAACAGACTACCCCCAAAAGGCTACCCCCCAACAGCCAACCCCCAAAAGGTTACCTCAAACAGGCTACCACAAAAGGCTATGTACCCCAACAGCCAACCCCAGCAGGCAAACCCAAACATGCTACCATAAAAGTCTACCTGCCAACAGGCTACCCCCAAAAGGTTACCCCCAACAGGCTACCCCAACAGGCTACCCTAAAAGTCTACCTGCCAACAGGCTACCCCCAAAAGGTCACCCCCAACAGGTTACCTCCAACAGGCTAACCCAAACAGGCTACCCCAAAAAGGCTACCCCCCAATAGCCAACCCCCAAAAGGTTACCTAAAGCAGGCTACCACAAAAGGCTATGTACCCCAACAGCCAACCCCAGCAGGCAAACCCAAACAGGCTACCATAAAAGTCTACCTGCCAACAGGCTACCCCCAAAAGGTTACCCCCAACAGGCTACCCTAAAAGTCTACCTGCCAACAGGCTACCCCCAAAAGGTTACCCCCAACAGGCTACCCCAACAGGCTACCCTAAAAGTCTACCTACCAACAGGCTACCCCCAAAAGGTTACCCCCAACAGGCTACCACATCAGCCTAACCCAAACAGGCTACCCTAAAAGTCTACCTGCCAACAGCCAACTCCTAACAGGCTACCACCAAAAGGCTACCATAAAAGACCCAAACACACACAGCTACTCCCATTAAGCTACCCCGATCAAACCACCCAAAACAGACTACCCCTATCAAGCTACCCCCAACTGGCTACCCCAAATAGTTTAAATAGTTTATGGGGTAGTGTATGGGGTCCTGCCTATATTAAACCCTTATTTTTTTTTGTCATGCCCTAAAATTTCTTTTTATTTCAGATATTATGACATATCAACAGCAAAATATTAATTACACCAATATTATTTATTTACACGCTTATATTTTCGAGAACGTCAAGTCATTCGAGCAATGACTCACAGACCACTGAAATTAACGAATGCCTTCGTTCATTGACAACGAAGGGTCAATAAGGGCCTAACAAACAAATAGAAATGTAGGCAAACGAAGAAAACGAAGACTATAGCGAAGAAATGTCTAACCTCAATCCGGTAAATCTTATTCAGAAAACAATATCCATGTTCATTTCCTGTTCCTGCCGTCGAAGCCGGTTTACAAACCTTCCAAAATGATCAGCAGGATGGAAGAGATCAGCTGGAATCCTCGCAGAATTTTCAGCAAAAGAGAAAAAAGAGTGAAATATGTTTGAATAAATGACAAGATTATGATGGTAATGACTGCCTGGCATCCATCACGAAGCCTTTCCACCTCCGACACTTTTAGCATTTGACTTTCTAAAGCAAATTTCAGACATTTTATCGCAGACGGTGAAGTCGAGATAAATAGTACGGTGTCTAAATTACAGACGTGTCAGTCACAGAAAGCGTGAAACATTTTAATGTCAAAAGATGCAAAAAGGAAAGGAAAGAAAGAAAATGGAGCAGAAGTTCGGGCTGAAGTTTATAGACGTGGTGAAAATTCGTCGAGATGCATTTCTCGGGGAACCTTGTTTTCTGATTGAGAAGTAAAAGCCGATACAGGGAGAAATTCACCCTTTTGACCCTTTCTACACTCCCTGGTTTCAGTTCCTCGTTAAAGGTTATACACTGTGTATGCTGTGATTTTTGCTGTTTTGCACAGTTGACCTTGACCTGTTTTGCTTTACATTCCATTATTTGCCCTGTCTACCTGGCTGGGTTCAGATTTTTTGCCTATTTTAGTATTTAGTTTTTGTATTAAAGCTTGTATTTGCATCCTACTTTGCTTCCTCGAATCTGCCTCATAACAAGACATATGTTGGGATGCAAACATCGCTATGCGTTCGAATTATTACAGGGATGTGCTAGCTCAGTGGTTAAGGTGTTGAACTACAGCTCAGGAGCTCGAATCCCAGATCCACCAAACTGCCACTACTAGGCCCTTAAGCAAGGCCCTAAAACCCCTTAATTGTGTAAAATGGACGCGGCGGTGGTGGCTCAAGCTGTTAAGGCTCTGTTGGGCCCTTGAGCAAGGCCCTTAACCTTCTCTGCTCCAGTGGTGCTGTATTATGTCTGACCCTAAACTCTGACCCCAAACTCCAAAGTTGGGGTATGTGAAGAAAAGAAATCCACTGTGCTGTAATGTTTATGTGGCGATAATAAAGGCTTCTATACCCACCCACCCCCGCTCTTCTTCTTCTTTCTTCACGGATCCCAACTTTGGAGGTTGGGGTCAGAGTTTAGGGTCAGACATAATACAGCACCACTGGAGCAGAGAAGGTTAAGGGCCTTGCTCAAGGGCCCAACAGAGCCTTAACAGCTTGAGCCACCACTGCCACCACTGGGTGGGGGGTATAGAAGCCTTTATTATCGCCACATAAACATTACAGCACAGTGGATTTCTTTTCTTCACATACCCCAACTGAGTAGGTTGGGGTCAGAGTGCAGGGGCAGCTATGATACAGCGCCCCCGGAGCACGGAGGGTTGAGGGCCTTGCTCAAGGACCCAACAGTGGCAGCCTCACTGTGCTGGGCCTCGAACCCCCGATCCTCCAATCAACAACCCAGAGCCTTAACCAGTTGAGTTCGTCTGAATAAAAAAGCGTCTGTCAAATATACGTAAATGTCTATAACTTCATTACGAAGCTCTATAAAGATCTATTTTTAATTCATATGATTATTATTACACTTTAGGTAAATTTCACATGAGAACAAGAGATCTCCGATATTATCCGAGTAAAAGAACACGGTCTGACCAATCAGGGTGAAAAAAAAACCCTGATATTTCGGATGAATCATCTACGATACAAAGAACTCTGAGAAGCACAAAGAAATCCGAGCTCGTGGGGAGATTTCGGCCTGTCAGATTAACCCTGGCTTTCATCATAAACTCACTTCATATCGCATCTCAGAGATTTACAGGAGACTTAGTGTCAGGCTCGTGCCTCAGATTACATCCACAATATACCCAAAGAGGTTATTTCTCAGGCCAAAAGAAATTTGGACTTTCTTTGCAGATGAACCGTGTTGCATGAATATTCTGACCTATTAATCTGTCCAGTGTAGGAATGGATTATCTATGTGTTTTTTTTTCCGATCCCAGACTTTCATTTAGCTCTGAACGCTGGTATTATGGCTCATGTCTAGGTTCTGATCTGTCTGAAGGCATGGTTAGGATCAACGTGGCCAATTTACTTCGCCGTTTATCTCACAAAATACGCATCACAAAATTGTGAACAATGCTGTAAGGTGTGGGAGATACATCTAAGGCAGATTACCGAGTGTCATGTGATTTAAAGACGTTTTACGTAAAGAAGGAAGAATTCTTTATAAAAAATGAAAAAAAAAACTGAACATTTTTTACTTTTGCAGGGCTACGTTTCTTTTCTTTTTTTTTTTACACGGACGGACAGATTCGTATAGAATGGTCGTAGAGAAAATGTCACCGTATCAATAAAAATGCCCGAGATGTTGAGATGATGATCGGCATCCACGCTGTTACTATAGAAACCATGTCATGTTAAAAAAAAACTGTGATTCGCGGCTTCGTTATTGTCTCGGCTGCCGTTATAGAAATTTAACCATCATTTTTTGACCAATCAGAATCCAGAAATCAACACTGTATATTATTTATTTATTTATTTATTTATTTATTTATTTACTACATAATGACTTCACTCATAACGTATTATAATGTAAAAAAAAAAAAAACATCTTACAAGTTTTAAATTGTAAATTAATAATAAAAAAAGGATTAATACCCTAATAGGCATTTCCACCGTGCTTAATTTAAATATTTGAATATTCATAGGAGTTACGGAATAAATATTCGGTTAACCTCTTTCCCCTCGATAATCTTCTATCTCACATCAGAATGTTACCGGCGATGGACGAATAATGAATAATAATAAGTTTATAATGATTTCGGTACTCGACAAACCGCCACCTCAGACGGTGTGTATTCGAATACCTGCACACACCTTTACATGCTCATTTGCATAATAAAAAGACCTATTTAATAGTCATGAATTCTTTACATGTACATACAGTATATGATAAGCAGTGGTAGGGTTTGTGATGTGTCTCTATGAGGTCCAAGTTTTTTTTTATTTGGATACGGGGACGGAGCTGATGATCCATCAGTGTCAAAGCCACTGAAACGGCAATCAATTATTGAATCTAATGATAATTGGATGACGGCTCTGTGAGAAAGAAACAGGAGGGAGCCTATAGGTATGTGTACGCTAGGTGTGTGTGTGTGTGTGTGTGTGTGTGTGTGTGTGTGTGTGGTGGCTATTTTGTGGCTCATCACATTAGTGGAAATGCCTTGAGGGCATTGACAGTGGAGTATTAATGAATTAAAGTGGACCAAGCTGACTTAGAATGATTGATCGATCCATACAGAGCTTGGTGTGTGAATGTGTGAGAGAGAGACAGAGAGAGAGAGAGAGAGAGAGAGAGAGAGAGAGAGAGAGAGAGAGAGAGAGAGAGAGAGATAGAGACACAGAGAGAGAGAGAGAGAGAGAGAGAGAGAGAGCTAGAAGAGAAGAGAGAGCGATCAAGAGAGACAGTAGAGAGAGAGAGAGAGAGATAGAGAGCTATATAGGACAGATATAGACTCTGTCAGACCCCAGAGAGAGAGATATAGAGATATATATATAGAGAGAGATAGAGATTATACTATAGACATATACATATATCGAGCGTAGAGATGTGGATCCACAAACATATATTTGGTTTATTTTTGTGTTGTGGTATATACGTATAGATTGGAGTCCACACAGAGATATATATAATATTATATATGGATATATATATATATATATCCCACATATCTAAAGATAGGGAGCGAGACGGAGAGATTGGAGAAAACAGAGAGAGCACAGAGAGACAGAGAGACGAGAGAGAAAGAGAGATTGTAGAGAGGGAGAGAGTATACAACAGAATAGAAAGAGACGAAGAGAGGAGACACAAAAGACAGACCACAGAACAACGTTATTACATTTCTTTATATCTATCTCTCTACCTTCCTCTAACCATATATATATATCCTATACTATATCTAAGAGATCTCCAGACCACACACCTCCCAGAGAGATATGAGATATAGAGAGAGCGATATAGAGAGATCCACACAACAGCAGAGAGAGAGGTAGAGATAGTTATTCGCTATACACACACAGAACCGCCCGACATCTATTATATAGATATATATATCACCCCACCACACATACATTATATAGATCGATAGAGAGAGAGAGAGAGAGAGAGAGAGAGAGAGATAAAGGAGTCCACTGAGAGAGGATATTACAGTAGGAATCTTTGACAAACTCATTTCTCTCCCTTCACAATGACAGGCACTCGGTCACACAGTAGGAGCGGATCATATTTTACCGAAATCTGAAATTTGTCCTTATTAAACAGGATCGTTTCTCTGAGCCGTCAGAGTCAGTCATGCAGCACAGCGCTGTTGTCTGAACGTGTCAGGAAGTTTATTCCAGCCAGTCAAATGCTCTTTGTGATGATAGAGATTCCTACCAAGGCTGAAATATCGGCTCTTCTTCCCTCACACAGTGCTGCCGAGGAGCAGTTCGCTTGTTCAGTAGCAGACAAATGGCTCCTGACTGCTTTAAAGAAATATTGGCAAATTTCTAAACAATTACAGTGCAAACAGAGTTTCAGTGAAATGAGCTCTGGGATGTGTTTGGTGTGTCGCTGACGCACTGTTCTTCCTGTGAAAGTAAAGACCTGGAGCTTCCTGCGAGGAAATAGTCTAACGAGCGAATGTCGGTTTAACAGCGTGGACTGTTTCTTTCTTTCAGCACCTTATTATGGAAATGTATCTTTTTGCAGGGGCAAAAAAAAACATGGTCTGGGGCATTAATTTGAATTCAAATGACTGTCACAAAACAGGGAGGCGTTTATCTTCAGGCCAGGTACATAGCGGGTGATCGATATTTGAGTATGGGATTAATGACTTATCACTTTTCTTTTGTTATAATACATAAATTTATGTTTGTACACACACACACACACACACACACACACACACACACACACACACACACACACACACTTTCATCTCTACATCCTTAATATCTTCTGTTTTCTGGACACACAACTACTTAATATACTGTAACATCCAGACACATACAATTCAGTATGCAAATCCGTGTGTTTGTGCGTGTGTGTGTGTGTGTGTCTGTGTGTGTGTGTGAGAGAGAGAGAGAGAGAGAGAGAGCTCTTTAAATCTCAGTAGTGAGTGTTTAACACACACCCAGGACAGTATATAGACCCAGCTCGGTGTTTGACGCTCCATCAGCGAGAGCCGAATATCACATTGTCTTGATAAATCTTAGCAGGCGACCTGCTCTGCTGCGACACACAGCTTAAAAAAAGGTTGCGTGAACGTACGTACGGCTGTGAGAGGGGAACTCTGGGTAATGGAGCTGTGATTGACAGAGCCATTCTCTCTTCAGTGGCGAGTGACAGCGGCGGTCTGCATAGTGCAGGAAATGAGAGTGGAATTACAATCCAGGCCTGTCACCTCGTCACGAGCTAAAGAGAGACAGAGAGTAAACACTAACAGTCACTTTAACTCCACACACACACACACTCACACACACACACACACACACACACACTCATACGGACACATACAATCTCATAAACACAAACATACACACACACACTCGTGCTCACACGTGCCGTAACTGCACCCGGCTGACATGTCGTTCCCGGAACTGCACCCGTGACTCGCCGCTCATTTCATTTAAACAAACACTCAATAAAACTCTAAACTGAAATCTATGGGCTGCGAACGCTCTTTAAACCTCAGCACTGAGCGTTTAACATGCAGCGCTGCTCTACACAGCAGAATATTATACATCTATATTTCACATCCCATAAGAGGAACCTGACAATCACGCCTTCTTCATAAACTTTAATGTATGCAAATAAAGCGGCTTTGTACAGTACGTGACTGCGAGCGTTTATACCCAGTTTCCATCCAGGGATACGGATGAAGGTAAGAAATGGATTGTTGTGTTTGAGGTTATGTTTCTCTCAGCTCCTCACGTCACGTCAGGAGAGCCGTTTTCTTACATCTGAGCGTGATCGGTAAACATGTTGAAAGAAAGAAGACGCGTCAGTGGCTCATTGCTTCATGTTTACAAGCAGTTTATAAGTAAATGATCACAGTATTGTACAGATAACTTAACAGTAGAGGGGGCACAGTGGCTTAGTGGTTAGCACGTTCGCGTCACACCTCCAGGGTCGGGGGTTCGATTCCCGCCTCCACCTTGTGTGTGTGGAGTTTGCATGTTCTCCACGTGCCTCGGGGGTTTCCTCCGGGTACTCCGGTTTCCTCCCCCGGTCCAAAGACATGCATGGTAGGTTGATTGGCATCTCTGGAAAATTGTTCGTAGTGTGTGAGTGAATGAGAGTGTGTGTGTGCCCTGTGATGAGTTGGCACTCCATCCAGGGTGTATCCTGCCTCGATGCCCGATGACGCCTGACATATTGGCACAGGCTCCCCGTGACCTGAGGTAATTCGGATAAGCGGTAGAAAATGAGTGAGAGAGAGTGAGTAGAGCTTAGGACAACATTCTCTTCGTATTAGCTAATATTGGCTAAATATTATCCTAGCATAAAGCTGAGCACTTTAAGGGTACGTTCTAACATCATCTGTGGAGGACTTGTACAAAAAACATTACATAATTCATTTACCTAATAATGGACCAAATAAAATGTTTCCACCTGATATTAGCATCTGTTTGTTGCTATCTTTGTGTGTGTGTGTGTGTGTGTGTGTGTGTGTGTGTGTGTGTAAGTGTTATATTTTTGTAATCTAGACGAATCTGACCTACGAGCTCGTTTTCCCAGTGAAGTTCAAGAGTAACAGCTGGGACTCTTTTCTATGCAAATTTTGAACGCCGAGAAAAGGCGGTATGTGACACATCATTACACCGGACAGATTGGGTTTAAAGTTAATGCAACATCTGTAAGAGAAATGTGCCGACTACGTAGGGAATAAAACACTTCGGGGTGTGCTGTAATATGCGAATAATCAGTGGCGACATGGTGTGACGAGGTGGAGTTAATCTTACCACCCTGAAGTTTATTATTTTTCAAACAACAGCATATCCAGAAGCAGGAACAGAGTAGGTTTGATGACGGCACTCGGTTCTCCTCAGGATCTGACAGCTTCGTGTCGTATCCATAAGCCGTTGCTTCGTTTTTATGAACGTTTTTTACAAGCACAGATGAAAAATCAGCTGCGTTACCTGACACTTTATTACACCCGCACCCCTGCATCATACACAGGCGTTTAACATAAAATGACACTCACTATTCCAGTCTTTTACACCCGGCAGTAACCGCTAACTAGCTTTTCATTTCCTGTACCATTATGTTGTATGCTGAAGTGCTGGGGTCTGTTCATGAAAAGATTCAGAATTCAGTAGCAATTTTCTTTTGTTCCAATGTATCTGACTTACGGCGTTTACGATATTTTGCGGTGATGAAATTCGAAGAAAATTCATCGAAATGTGTGCTAAGACAGAGGATCTTAGGGGTCACCTACTGTAAGACTTGGTGACTTCCTGCGTTTTCTGTTATCAGATAGCTATCCGATGGTAAAAAGACCAGGTCTAAATGCCCTCCGAAACGTTTTGGAGACGGATATAAATCCGATGGTACAAACCCCTTCAGGAGGTGGTCTGGGATGCGTTTCAGATGAAACTGGACAGGTGTAAATGAATGTGGTTGTTCAAGCCACATACGTCAGCGCTATACTCCTCCCAAAGGAAGTACGTCACTCGCAGGTGATCTTTCACCCAGGCATCTCGTCGGGGCTTAAAACACACTGCTGCCGCCAGCAAAAACGCAGCAAACAGTAAACGCTGTTTTTTGTAGCATAAACGTCGTAACGAGTTTTTTCGGCTTTTTTTCGATTGCGTTCTGAAAACCTTATACACCAAAGTGTGTTCCGTTTCAATTACCCCAGAAATGAGGTTAAATATATTAACATTTTGGGCGGGAGTAGAAAGATCGGATCGATATCCGATTCGCCGAGACGCATTTATGTGGCCTGATGTAAACGGAACGGTTTTAACAAATCAGATAGCTATCGGATCAGAGACAACACACGAAGTGACCGGGTGTAAAAAAGCCCTCAGTAAAGATAAAAGTTATTCATAAAACTTCCCCCCTCTAAGATAAAAGTTGTTGTATTTTCCTTGTTCAGAGTCGCTCTGAGTTTTGTCCTGAACCACTCTTATGCCCCTTTCCCACCGAGGCAGTTCGAGTGCAGGTTCGGAGCCTAATTTAGAAGCAGTTCTGACCGCCAAAGCACCGGCTCCGAACCAGGAAAAGTGGTTCTTAAGTAGCACCAAAACGTTGCTGGTCTAGACTTAAGAACTGCTTGTGTCAGGAGCTGTGGGCGGGGCTACTGTTAGCGCATTTGATAATGTACCTTAAGTATACTAATGTTTAATACACTTTTACTTTACCGCGATATGATACATTATCAGCACACATGATAGTAGGTAGCTACGTGATAAGGCTAAATTTTTTTTCTGTGTTAATGATAAAATAACGTTATGTACTTTATCGATTACAACCTCCGTTTATACAGATTACACGGAGCCGCACGTACACGTTTTATTCGCCGCGTTTGGGTGTTAATGTATGTTCACAAAGCCATGAGCATTAACAGTAAAGCAACATCCGCCATTGTTGTTGTGTTTGTGTTTGTCGCTGCTGCGCTAACGTCACTGGGACACGTGACACGTATACAGTGACGTCACACTCGGCGCTGTGACGCTCTCTAGCCGGTGGAAAGGCAAACCGGTTCTTAGAAGGTTCGCCAGTGGAACCAACTTTGAACCAGCACTAGCGCTAGCTCTGAACCAGCACCCGGTTCTTTCCGGTGGAAAAGAGGCATTAAGGTAAGATTCCTACTGTAGTTAGGCAAAAGAGGCATTTTTAATCTAATGTAGGAACTCTAAAAGCGACATTTACGATGTGTTGTAAACCACTTGGACTCGACTGAAAAATCTCAAAAGCTGTGACATCAGACGAGTTAGCAGGTGTGTGGAGGTGGTGGTGACAAAGGATGATTGCCAGACACCAGTCGTCTGTGTATCTGAGGTCAAACAGTGCCTCAGCTGTGACTGCGGAGGTCTTGATGAGATGCTTTTGAAGCTTGCGATGAGAAGGTATCTTGACAGATAAAAGTGGATAGATGGAGCTCATGGTGTGTGAAGCAGGGCAGGAATCAGACTAGAGACCTTTCCACTGACGAAGATTACAAGTACCGAACCTACAGTTGTGACTGGCAGCGAGACTTTCATGAAACACTTGCATTATGCTGAAATAAATGAATGTATTGCCATGTCTAGACCTAATATTGTGTCAGTTCCATTGTGCCAACAGAACAGCTCTGTACCCTCAAGGCACGGACTCCACCGGATCTCTGAAGGTGTGCTGTGGTATCTGACACCAAGATGTTAGCAGCAGCATGTTTAGGTTATTGTAAAGTTGTAAGGTTTGTCCTCTATGGATCAGAATTGTTTGTCCAACACATCCTACAGATGTTCAGGCAGGCTGAGCGCTGGAGGATTCAGAGGTCTCGTGAATTTGGAGATTCTCTGACCCAGTTGTCTATCTCATCATTCACTCATTGGCTGATCTGTGCATATCTGTAGTGGGCATTCACTAAATTCCAGGGGTTTCGTTACCGCGACGTAAAGTGGCCATGTTTCTGGAGGTCTTGGAAAAACACCCTTTTTAAAAAAAAGAACATACCTACGATGGATAATGAAGGACAAAACAGTCATACAGGTAGATTTTATATTTTATATATATGAAAGTGACGTGACATACGGCTAAGTACGGTGACCCATACTCAGAATTCGTTCTCTGCATTTTTGACACATCCAAAGTGCACACACACAGCAGTGAACACACACACACACACACACACACACACACCGTGAACACACACCCGGAGCAGTGGGCAGCGATTTATGCTGCGGCGCCCGGGGAGCAGTTGGGGGGTTCGATGCCTTGCTCAAGGGCACCTCAGTCGTGGCCGGACCGAGACTCGAACCCACAACCTTCGGGTTAAGAGTAACCATTAGGCCACGACATATTGTGCTTTATTATCTTACAGCTATTTTCGAAAACAAATAAACAACCAAAAACTACGGTTAGGGTTAGATGATCAAATAGGCCACGCCTACCCGATGACGCAATATCTGTTACGCTGTTCTGAAATCCCTGGAAATAAGTAAATCCCATCTTTATTCGGCAAGCTAGTTAGCTACATGCTAATTCCTACTACACTAATAAACTAGCATTGTATTATTTTCTTATTTTAAAAAAATATATATATCATCTGCTAGTTTTTTAATTATTATTTGCTCATTAAGTGTTCTGAATGGTCTACGAATCCAGCACACCAAAACCTGCCAATTTGGTCAGTTTAGATCATATATTTATACAGTAATATAACTATATTATATAATCTAGTACCTACACAACTCCAATAGCACCAGATGTGCACTAATAAAGTCACACTACACCTTCCAAATCAGCCTCCATCTGAGCAATCTGGCTAATAACTGATGCTGTGTATCACCTTGTTCCTCTGCACCCTCCCATCGCCAGCCCCCATGAGTCTCTGTTAATGTTAGCACATGAGTGTCATGGTGGCCATATTTCAAACTGCGCAGTTCCTCACCAAGTCATACACTTAGCATCAATGGCTAATTAAAATCACAGGAACGTTTTGCTAAAACATCTGTTCCACTCTAAACAGCGCCTGGTTGTCGCAAAACGATTTCGCTAAGTGTCATTAACTGCTGATCAAAACGATGCCGCCCGGTCAATGGCTGTGAACGCAGCTAACTGTTACTGCTACAGGGTATATGAGAGAGAGAGAGAGAGAGAGAGAGAGAGAGAGAGAGAGAGAGGTAAAGAACAGAAATGAAATATGAGCGAGGCAAAGTAAAAGTGAGAATGAGCCAGAACAAGAACAGGAAATTAACCGAGATGCAAATTTGTCATGAAAGAACGACAGCACAGCATTAAGCAACAACCTTTTAGTCCTTCCAAGAGCAGCTCGAGTTAATCCTTCTTTTTTTTTGCAGCCATTGTTTTTTTTGACTTCCTGACCCATAGTACCACTTAGAAAAGCCCTAACAAATCAGAAGCGTAGCAGAAAAATAAGCTAGGCAACTAAGCACGAGACACTGAGACTCACATCTTGGGTAATTAGTGTTGTGCGTTTGGGGAAGCTTCCAGCGTTAATTGTTCTGCTCTGCATTACTGATGTGTTTCACTAGCAACTATAAAAAGACTTGGGGAAAAAGAATAAGTACCGTTTTCGGCATATCGATGACTGAGATGCTAATTTAGCCACAGTTTTAAACTCTAGAGCTTGAGATGTCGTTAATGGGACGACAAAATCGTGTGTTTCGCCCTTCAGTTCCAGATCGATGATGTCCAGCACTGCCCTGCTGTGAGCTTGCTCAACATTCAACAGCAAGTCCATCCCATGCCTATCTAGGCCAATCATTTACATAGTAGAAGTGGGGGGGGCGAACAAAAGACAAACGGCAGGGATTCTTTTATATAGGAGGAAATTGTTGAAGGGGAAAAAAAAATCTCTAGAGGGGGAAATAGATAAAATAAGCGCATGGTGTCAAGGTAGTCGGTTTGGGTGAAGGAGCCTGTAACTAGGTCAGAGAGAGTGCAAAGGCCTGACCCACCTTTAAAGAGGCCATTTTAGAAAAGAATGCCTCCAAGTCTTGTTCGGTTGGTGTATAATATGTCGTATCGTCTGTATCGATCCACTTTTTTTATTTCAGAATGATTTCCAGTGTGAAAACCGCTTTGCCGTTGTACTAGGATGGTTAGCTGTCACCTTGACATCGATGCCTAAAGACATAATAGGTCAAGAGGTTTAAAAATATATGAGAATAACGGTATAATATGACCAGCTGTGGTCTGTCGGTGTTTCCGAGGGGTATGGGGAGTCTGAGGAGTGTGTGTAATAAAGTTGGGGTCAGTGTAAGAACATTAAGCATGCTTTTTATCATCTGTATAATCTGTCATAAGATCCAGATATAATAACAAAAGAAAATACTAAAATTCCAATATGATATGAATATGACTTAAATATTCTTCTCTTTTACCATCCTGGTTCAGTGCAGATGAAAAGGGTTCTTTCAGCTGAGGTTGTTATATAGAAGATGTTTATAGGGCATTCACTAAATTCCAGGGGTTTCATTAGCATGACGTAACGTGGGCGTGTTTCTGGAGGTCTTGGAAAAACGCCCTCTTTCAAAAAAAAAAAAAAAAGAGCATACCTACGATGGTTAATGAATGACAAAACAGTCATACAGGTAGATTTTATATATTTTATTTCTATTATGCTTTATTATCTTACACTTAGGCTATTTTCGAAAACAAATAAACAACAAAAAACTATAGTTAGGGTTAGGGTTAGGATTAGGGTTAGGATTAGGGTTAGATTATCAAATAGGCCACGCCTGTTTGATGACGCAATATCTGTTACGCTGTTCTGAAATCCCTAGGATAATAAGTGCATCCCATGTCTATAGCACGGTGTCTATAAGATGAAGGAGAGAAATTACCAAACGAAAAAAACAGAGCGATCCCGATGCCAGAGTCTTACGTAACAAAGTCTTGTCAAGAACTATAGAATGAAAGAGAGCATGTTGTACTTGCACAGCCTTTACACACATGGAAGAAAATAGTACCATTTTTGACGTGACCACTTAAAGCTAAAAGCATCCATTAAAACGATTCCAACATTTTCTCCAACTGAATAATTTTAACTATTCTTGACAACATTAATGGTAATGTCATGTAATGTTGTGCTGCATGAAGAAATTTCAAAAGAAAATGTACTGGCCATGTTAACCATATGGTTATTCTTTCCAATTGCGCAGTTAATAACTAGCGCATAGAATCGAGTGCGATCGAGTCCTAAAGGAACCTGAGATGCCCTGAAAATGTCAGCGGCGGTGAACGGCAACCCGCCGACAGGTATCCGGAAACAAGACAGTCGGTACGTGTCGCTGTCACTCACGGCCATGACACAGCATCCGAGACGGTGTGCGACCATGTTTGTGTTCGCATCACGTTGAAACGATCCCCTGGGAGGTGAAATGTCTTCCACCTCGACTCGTCCTTTGCATAAGTCATCGTTTCTGGGAGACACACTTTTTAATGCAGTCTGCCTCCATTCTCTTGAGTTTCAAAGGGTGCGAAAGGAGAAGAAGAAAAAAAGAAATCTCTTTTGAAGGTCTTCCTGTGCGTTCAACCCTTCGTTAGTTTTTGAAGTTCATACAGGCAGACAAGCAGGAGATAGGTCGAAACTCCGCACGAGACTATCTCCGAGTCCGACAGCCTCCCGCTGTCGTCAAATGGTGTAGTTAATAATGGTGATGATTTGGTTCATGGTTTGAATATTAAAATAGAAATATTAAAATGGAAAGGATTTCTGTTGCTGCGCTCTATATGCGTATTGTATGAGTTCTGCATTTCAAAATGACATCCTGGAATTTTAGAAACGTATTTTTTTCTGAATAAGCCATTCATGGGGGCCACGGTGGCTTAGTGGTTAGCACGTTCGCCTCACACCTCCAGGGTTGTGGGTTCGATTCCCGACTCCGCCTTGTGTGTGTTCTCCCCGTGCCTCGGGGGTTTCCTCCGGGTACTCAGGTTTCCTCCCCCGGTCCAAAGACATGCATTGTAGGTTGATTGGCATCTCTGGAAAATTGTCCGTAGTGTGTGTGTGTGAGTGTGTGAGTGAATGAGAGTGTGTGTGTGCCCTGCGATGGGTTGGCACTCCGTCCAGGGTGTATCCCACCTCGAAGCCCCGATGACGCCTGAGATAGGCACAGGCTCCCCGTAACCCGAGAAGTTCGGATAAGCGGTAGAAGATGAACGAATGAATGAATGAATGAATGAATAAACCATTGACGTCAACATGAATGGAACGTATGGGTATAAATCATATTCTTATATATATCTTTTAATATCGTACTGCTATTCCAAGTAGAATTGCTTTAAAATACCAACGATGATAAATGCATCCTGCCTTGCGAGTTATTTTGCAAATGATTTAAAAGCTGTGCTACAGACCAGTACATCCACAGTAAACCACAGACAAGAAAGACTCGGTGTGAATCACGAGCTCGCTTAGTTAAAATGTGTGCCAGGTTTATGTTTAAGTGTAAACATGAGGCATGACATTGTGGGGGCATTGCTAATTACAAAAGGCATTGCTTAATAAGCACACGGTCGATCTGAGCTCTTGGAATTGTTTTAAATACTGTATGAAGCATTCCAAGGCTGAGTTCATTTCATTTCCTCTTAGATAAGTATGATGAATTAAAAAAAAAAGACAGTTTGGAATTTCAGGATTCATTCAGGTTCTTGGGTTCCTCCTGCTGTACCGTATGTCGGTTTGATACCGCAAGTTGCAATGAGTGTGTTAGTGATCAAGATAAAGATAACGGTAAAGATAAAACAAACTTTTTCTATGTTTTTGGTTTGATTACACGAATGAGCATTGTTATTTACCCCCAAGAGGCCGATGTTTATAGGCCAGGGTGAACTGAGATTCCAAA
The DNA here is from genome assembly GCF_022655615.1 of Tachysurus fulvidraco. NCBI lineage: Eukaryota > Metazoa > Chordata > Actinopteri > Siluriformes > Bagridae > Tachysurus > Tachysurus fulvidraco. Next base: position 19,586,938 of record NC_062537.1, read on the forward strand.
GACAACAAAAGGGACAAGCTACTGTAGTTTTAATTTAGTATCAAGAGTCCTTTTATGGAATCAGTTCCACAAATACAACATAAATAATTATAGAGGAGGGGGGCACGGTGGCTTAGTGGTTAGCACGTTCGCTTCACACCTCCAGGGTTGGGGGCTCGATTCCCGCCTTCGCCTTGTGTGTGCGGAGTTTGCATGTTCTCCCCGTGCCTCGGGGGTTTCCTCCGGGTACTCCGGTTTCCTCCCCCGGTCCAATGACAAGCATTATAGGTTGATTGGCATCTCTGGAAAATTGTCCGTAGTGTGTGTGTGTGAGTGAATGAGAGTGTGTGTGTGCCCTGTGATGGGTTGGCACTCCATCCAGGGTGTATCCTGCCTCGATGCAAGATAGGCACAGGCTCCCCGTGACCCGAGGTAGTTCGGATAAGCAGTAGGAAATGAATGAATGAATATTTATAGAGGAACAAATCTACGCTTCCCGTTGGAGTCTCGTCGCTCGGTGGTCAGTCTGCTGGGGATTGATTTGCATGGTCAGCCAGTGACTCATGGGCTTGTTGTGAAGGGGCCACCTGGAGACTGCTCGGGTCTTCATCAGTGAACATTAGAAGACTGGCAGGAAGGAATTAGTGATGGAGTCTGTGGTGAACTCAGAAATCGAGCTGATCTTTTAGTTCCCCGGGAGCTTTCGGCTGCTTAATTCTACTGAAGTACAAACTCATGTATAAAGGACATCATTTCCTGTCTAGTGTCACCCAAATGAGGATGAGGTTAGACATTAGAGGCATTTAGCAGACACCCTTATCCAGAGTGACTTACAACTGAGCAGCTGACAGTTAAGGGCTTGCTCAGGGACCCAGTAGAGGCAGCTTGATGGACCTGGGGTTCGAACCCATGACCTTCCTATCAGTAGCCCAACACCTTAACCACTGAGCTACCACAGGTTTACTTCTGATTCTGGTTCCTCTCAACGTTTCTTCCTCATATCATCTCAGGGAGTTTTTCCTCACCATCATTACCTCAGGTTTGATCATCAGGGATAAATTTTGGAGACTTTTTTTTTTTTTTTTTATAAATTTACTATACTTCTGTAAAGCTGCTTTGAGACTATGTCATAAACACTATACACTCACTCACTCATTTTCTACCGTTTATCCAAACTTCTCGGGTCACGGGGAGCCTGTGCCTATCTCAGGCATCATCGGGCATCGAGGCAGGATACACCCTGGACGGAGTGCCAACCCATCGCAGGGCACTCACACACACACTCTCATTTAAAAACCATACAAATACATTGAATTGAATTTGATGATACAGCTGGAGCTTTTCGCTTTACAATCTTAGAATCTATTGCTGATTGTCCATCAGTGAATAACTTTGAACTGACAGTCTTTTGACTGTAGACCGGAGGTTTCTGATCTTATCCCGGAAAGGTCCGGTGCGGGTGCAAGTTTTCATTCCGACCATGCAGAAACCACACCTCGTAGTACGGAGACAGATTAGAAACACAAGGGACTTTATAAAAGAACAAAGAAGCCAAAATAGAATAGACAATAGACATTGAGAAAGCCAGTAGATCTGCAAAAGCCACAGGGCAAGCAAATGAAACCCAGACCCATGTTTTGGTTGCCCAGAGATTTAATTAATTCTGCAAAAAGGGATATAATGTAATTAAATCTAAAAGGATTATGAGTAATTATGCTAGTTGATTCCATTAATGTAGATGAGGGAAATGCGTATGGATTTACTGTACAGAGAAAATCAGTTTCCTGGTAAAGGTGCTACAAATTCCCTTCTTGCACGGTGTTGCGGTTACTATGGCAACAAAGTGACATATACTTACGCTTTGTTTTGATTTAGCTTTAAATCCTGTTTTATATCCTTGTTTTGTCACCTGATTTGATCCCAGGCCTGTGTCCCAGTTTACGGTTATGTATTCGAGCCCCCATCCCCCCCCCCCCCCCCCCACCCCCCGCTGTGGGTTTTGGGAAGATGATTCTTGTATTTGCCCTCATAAAAATAACACTATGCTCATATACTTGCATTAAGAAAAAAAGAGGAGGGACTCTATGATACGAGAAATGTTGTAGTGTTGCGTATGACAGTTTCTTTACAGTGTGTTTATCTTTATACTGAATTTTGCTTGTATTTTATTTGATCGAGCGAGTTATGGTTGTTTCTATGAACATGGGATGACATTAAATAGAAAGGGTCATGCATCCAAAATAAGGATCCTGTAGTTACATTTAAATATCTACATTGGTCTGGATGCAGGCTCTGGTTCCTGGTTAGTACTCTATTGCCAATCTGAATAAAATAATAATAATAATAATAATAATAATAATAAGGGGTGCACGGTGGCTTAGTGGTTAGCACGTTTGCCTCACAGATCCAGGGTTGGGGGCTCGATTCCCACCTCCGCCTTGTGTGTGTGGAGTTTGCATGTTCTCCCCGTGCCTCGGGGGTTTCCTCCGGGTACTCCGGTTTCCTCCCCCGGTCCAAAGACATGCATGGTAGGTTGATTGGCATGTCTGGAAAATTGTCCGTAGTGTGTGAGTGTGTGAGTGAATGAGAGTGTGTGTGCCCTGCGATGGGTTGGCACTCCATCCAGGGTGTATCCTGCCTCGATGCCCGATGACGCCTGAGATAGGCACAGGCTCCCTGTGACCCGAGAAGTTCGGATAAGCGGTAGAAAATGAAAGAATGAATGAATGAATGAATAATAATAATAACATGGACACATCATCTGCTTGTGTTGGTGCCCAGGCTAATGCTTTGTCCATGTGTAGTACATACAATGACTAACGAGACAAACCCAGATGATTCATAATGGACAGAAGCTGATGCTGTTGCAGGACAAAAACATGATACAAGAATTGTGGAAAGCCAAGAAGCTTCTGTCTTCACCATTCTTTATTTAATACAGAAGAGTATTTGAGTTCCAGTTCCAGTTTAATATGGCTAAGGTAGGATTAAGAGTCTTCTAACATTGCATGTGGTGCACATAAGGCAGTTAGACTTGGTCCAGTCGATTCAACAGAGAAATTGTATCAAACGTCAGAGCTCTTAATGACCAGACTGGTCTTAATGCAAATCCTGTGTAAATCACTCACAGCACTGAGTGAGAAGTGTCTTGTCTGTCCCTCTTTTATTCCCCCATCTGTTGCCTGAGATCTCGATGATTGTCTGCGTATGCGTGTTTTCACCACCTTCTTTGCTGCGATTAGTGTTTGTTACAGCTTGTGACATCGGAACGTCGCAACATCACAGAGGACCGTAGCGTGTTTCAGAACCCAAGGTTTCAAGGTCGTTGTGTTTTGAAACCAGTGAGGGACTCTTGGTTCTCTGACCTGTTTCTGTCAAGCTGTTGTGACCTTCTCTGGGTGGTATTCTTGACACGTGGTGAAACTAGGGCAGGTGTGGAATGATAAGCTTCTCAGAAAAAAACGTCTTCGAGCTAATTTCCCAGCGAGGAGTAACTCGGCCGTGTTTCCACACTCTTATCACACTTGTTTCGGCTCATGACGAGCTTGTTAATTAGCTGATAATTGTGGCGGATGTGCTAGGAGAGGGAAACCGAAGAAGTGGAACCTTTTGAAGACGTGGATGGGGATAGGAAAAAGGATGGAAGGAATAAAACTTGTTTTTGGGCTGGTATTTAGAGATAATGTTGGAAAACTTCATGTTACAACACTATAGAGACACTTTCCCTAAAAGCAAATAAAACATCCTACAGAAAGCTTCATCCCATTATGAGATGCATATATATTTTTATATATAGAACCTGCAGATGTACTTTTCTCAGAGCTCTGATATTAAAGAACATTAATCACCTCCTCAGGAACTCAACAGATGTCAGTTATAATGTTAGATCACATTAATTCAATCCAGCCAGAGAACTGAGCAGTCAAGGCTCATGGCCTGACTCATGTACTCACCAGTGGCTTTTAGTCAGTCCGTGGGATTTGAACGCTCAGATTTTTTTGGCCCTTCCATTAGCAGAAAACTTAATGTCCCTTCACCGACTCCTGTTCTCTTTTCATTATTTTGAAGCAATATGACATTTGGGAATACAGACAGTACTACATTTAAAAGAATAAACAGCAAAACAGAAATAAACAGTAATACATGCTGTACATTTCCAGTTTCAACACCAGGTTCATTCTGAGATTTTTCGGAGTCTGACTAATCTATTTCTCAAGCACTTTTTATTATTATTATATATATATATATATTCAATTCAAGTTTATTTGTATAGCGCTTTTTACAATAGACATTGTCTCAAAGCAGCTTTACAGAACATAAACATAGAGCAGAAGGTAAACATAATTAATGATAAAGGAAATAACGAATAATAAAAGAAATAAGAATTAACAGAATAAAAATTCTAGATTATTATTAGATGTATATAGTTCACAGTGTGTATGTATTTATTCCCCTATGAGCAAGTCTGAGGTGACTCAGGCAGCAGTGGCAAGGAAAAACTCCCTTAAATTGGTAAAGGAAGAAACCTTGAGAGGAACCGGACTCAAGGGGGAACTCATCCTCATATGGGTGACACTGGGGGTGTGATTGTAATATACAGTCAAACAAATGTTGTATTGGTGTGAGGTTCAAGGACTTCTGATCTTCTGAGTACCACAGAGTCTAACTGGAGATGTCTCAGGATTCTTAGAGTCGGCCTCGGCTCAGTGGTATATACGTATATATATATATATATATATATATACATATATATATATATATATATATATATATATATATATATATATATATATATATATATATATATATATATATATAGGTATATATATAATATATATATAAGTTAAATAAATAATTAAATAAATAATTTAAATACATTTAAATTAAATTAAATTTAAAATAAAAATTTAAATAAAATAAATAAATAATTTCAATAAATTAAAGTTTAATTTAAATTTAAATTTAATTTAAATTATAAATAAATAAATAAATAAATAAATAAATAAATAAATAAATAAATAATTTTTACAGTACCACTGTTTTGTGCCTTACTTAACTCAAGTCCTTTGGAGAGCGTGGATGTATTTCATAATGCCACTTTATGCCACTTACATCATTTTGTTCCGCAAGGAATCTTTTAATCCACGAATAAACGTCCGAATTTGAATTTCATCAGCTCCTCCCATCCCTGGAGAGAGCTCATGCTGCATTACTGACTGGATCAGCATGGCGGCACCTGAGTTGCAGGGAACTGCATCATCCTCCTGCACTGAGGGGATACTGTGAGGAAATTGGACGACGAGGAGCCAGAGAGATACCAAAGCTACCGCCTTATCTGATTCAGATAGGTCTGTTTGAATAATATTGTGTCATGTGGCAAAGTATATGACTCTTCTTCGAGAGGGAAAGGTGACATCTCTGTAAGTGCCTCTGTCGTAAATCGGTTGAAACTTGGACGGAGTAGACGGAGGAAATTGAGAACGCTGAGCAAGGGCTTCTCTGCCAATCTGATATGTAAACCATTTTACCCTCTCGGTGCAATTAAAGATCAGCATTCCATCACAATTTGGATCGCTCTATAATATAACAGCTACTAACCAAATGGATGACATACTGCTAGGACTTATTTCATTCATGACAAATAAAGGAAGTTTGATTGACATGTGAGGAAAAGAGCCATCTCTTCACCCCCAGAGAGCATGTCTCTAGTTTTTGCTTCTGGCTATAGATGTTTGTTGCTTTGTGATTTATTTATTATTTGATTGCATTTATTTTGGTGAATCCTTGTACCTTGAAAAATATCTATAAAGTAGCAGGGCACAAAGGATCAACTATAATGTCAAAACATTGGTAAGAGTCAACAGAACAGGTTTACACATTAGGACAGCAGACCAATAGCAAAACATAGGTGGAAAAAAAGTGCTAGGACTCTTCTAACATGCTCTTCTTGCACGTTCTGGAAATTCATTCATTCTCTACCGCTTATCTGAACTTCTCGGGTAACGGGGAGCCTGTGCCTATCTCAGGGGTCATCGGGCATCGAGGCAGGATACACCCTGGATGGAGTGCCAACCCATAACAGGGCACACACTCTCATTCACTCACACACTCACACACTACGGACAATTTTCCAGAGATGCCAATCAACCTACCATGCATGTCTTTGGACCAGGGGAGGAAACCGGAGTACCTGGAGGAAACCCCCGAGGCACGGGGAGAACATGCAAACTCCACACACACAAGGCGGAGGTGTGAGGTGAACGTGCTAACCACTAAGCCACAGGGATCCTCAACATCTCACAAGTTCAGGCTTCCTGATTTTAAACCTGGTCCATTTCCTTGTACCTCCCTGTTGCTGGACTGGCTATGGTGCTCTGGGATGGACTCCAGATCCTCCATGACCTTAAAGCAGTTACAGAAGGTGAAGGAATGGATTTTTGGCTTTCCATCAGAATTTATTTGCTCAGTAGATTCGAGATGTTCTCCATGACAAAGTTGACAGCATGAATCCAAGATCTTTGACTTTAAAAAACTTGTGGTTTTGGAGCCACGATATACAAATCACAGCAGTAAACCCGGTGCTTTCGACCGAGGCCGATCTCATGAGCTCTATAGTTATATTTGTACACTACTTTTCTTTTTCTTTTTTTTTTATCATAACCCAATAGTTCTAGAGACCCGCATTTACCGAAAGTGCCTTTATCCCAATTTCGCACAAAATTGCTCAAGTTGTTCATGATGATGTTCTCTGAATCAGAATTACATGCCAGTGTCTGTTCTTCAAGCTTGAATGACTTGAGCATTCAAGAAGCCAAATCTGAGAAAGGCCAAGTGGGATTTGATTTTTTATTTATTTATTTCATTTTTTTTTTCTGACATTTCATTGTACTACAAATGAAAAACCTTTCGAATCGAGCACCTTTTCATTCTCCCGTCTCTCTTACGTGCTTTACTGTCAGAGTACGCCGTTGTCGAGATGTCGACTTCGATTGTGAAGGTATTAGACACAAAGTAATTAATTTTTTTCTTTATTTCGTTTTGCTTCGCTTTTATTGCCGTCTTCTGGTGTTTCTGTGCTGTATATCATGCTTGTTTTTCAGTCAGCTGTGTGATAATAAAGTTAATTTTACAGATTCACCTGCAGGCTTTTGTAGCTCTCCATCACACCCCAGCACTTGGGCTTTATTTATTTATTTATTTATTTATTTATTTATTTATTTATTTATTTATTTATTTATTTATTTCTCTCTTGTTATTTCTAAAGTCAGGGTAAAACATTTCCTGCAGCTGTCTATCTCTCTTTTTCTCCCTCTTTCTCTTTGGCCTTCTCTTTCCATCTCCCCTGACAGTGCTGCTGTAAATAGACTTACCTTTCATGGTCATGCAGTCCTTCTTTTTGTCTTTATATCCATGGTCCCTACTTTCATCATCAGTACTTGTAAAAAAAAATAAAATTAAATTTAAAAAAGGCCCACAGGCTTTGAACCAGTCTTTGGTCCGTCCTTCGTCGCCTCCTGAATCGGACGTATGAATCGGATTTCAAACATGACAGCTTTGTGACTTGAACTAGACGCGTTTATGCACTTCTGCCTAGTACTCTGATTCCGGGTCGCTTCTTTCCGGTCGTGTGCTTTAGAGCGATGTGAAGTGGTTAAAAACGACAGACGTTGACTTTGATTTGAAGTTCTTTTGATTCTCCTTTCTCCCTTGATGATCAATGTAACTGTAGTTCTCGCTCCACGGTGACAGGAAGTACTTCTTGTCATAACAGATGTTCTAAACAATTCAGAAATGAGACGCAGCGCATGTTCAAGGACGTCGACGCGGTAATGCAGAGTCTGCGTTGGCGCATCTGATGAGCTGAACTTTCAGAACCTTGGACAGGTTCATCATAGGGGCATCTCAAGGAACATCTGTGTGAATGTCTGAATGAACGGCACGTGATCTTTCTCTGCTTAGTGGTGCAGGACGTTCAGGAAGATAAAAGCCTCTTGTTATCATTTATTTAAATGCAGCTGGAATCACATCCTGTTGTTTAAAAAACGGCAACAAACAACATCCCGAACGCTTTGTCGTGTCAGTAAGCGTGGTTAATTTAGGGTGTTATTATATAAACACTAGCGTATTAATAGAGAATTCTTCTGAAATTTTACGATTTTGTGATCGCAGGATTGCAGAACTCCGATTTTTCGAAATGACTTTAAAATCTTTTGTCGTGTGACGTCATCACAACACCAGCATTCAGCTGCAGCACTCTTCCATTCACGGGCATGTCACATGGGTTCGGCTCTCATAGAAAGTCATTACATGCAGAATGTGTCTTTACTGACAGGAGTTTAAAAGAATAATCCTGCAAAAAAAAGCACATATGTGGATATATTAGACAATAATAATAATAGTAATAATAATAATAATAATAATAATAATAATAATAATAATAATAATGTTATTATTTTTTATTAAATAATTGGGCCCTGAGTATTAATTTATCAGTTTTTGACAAAAAAGCACACACAAAATCTCTTTGTAAAAGACCTGAAATCGACCATTTTGGGCCAGATAAAAAATAAAAATAAATAAATAAGAAAATATAAAAATTAAAATTAATAAAATAGATAATAATAATAATAATAATAATAATAATAATAATAATAATAATAATAATAATAATAATCTCTGAGTGATTGGAACAAGTATATTGATAGAAACCTGTGATTTACGTAACAGTTATAAAGTGACAAATCAGATTTGAGCATTCAGCAACACAATGATGTAATGCAAGATATACAGGAATGAGGAGTTCACTAACATGGTGCATCATCCCCCATTTTCTGCCGAACCGACTCACACACACACACACATCCATAGTTTCCACACTAATTGACTGAGGAACATTTCTGAAAGTCCATCATCTGCTGTATTTGCTTGATCGCTTGTCCTCAGCGCTCAGTTCTCCTGCTGTCACATTTATGAACAGCACCGCTTCTGCTCCGTGCTGGAGTTTAACAGAGCGTTTAACAGCCGGACGCCACTAAAATGTATCAGGTGGTGAGAGCGTACCTGACTCACCTGACACCCTCCTCCAGTGAGTGTGAAAAACCCTCATGGCTGAATGTGAAAGATGGACAGGGAAAGGACGGAGGGAATGAGAAAATGGAAAGGAAAGAGAGGTGAAAAAAGGACAAGCAGTCAGCAGGGAGTCAGAAAGCGAGAGAGAAAGATGCTGTAAGAGCGAGATGTATTCTGAGCTGGAAACAATCATCGGGCCAAAACAATCCTATACGTCAGTGGTCCCCAACCCCCAGGCCGCGGACCGGTACCGGGCCGCCCAAGGAACATTAAATTATTTCCATTTTATTTACTCTCGGGTTTGTGCGACTTTCCATGGACGAGAGGTTAATAACCGGGAGCTGAGAGACGTCACCTAAAGCCGCACCGATACCGCGCATGCACAAAATATCATGATATCGGGCCGGGTTTAGGTGACGTCTGGAGCTGAGCGGCTGCGAGCGGCAGTGGTGTTGTAGCTTTGGTGGAGAGAGAAGGTGTGTATCGCTCTTCTCTCTGTTCACCGGTACTTTGTCATGTTTAACAGTGCTTGGTGTACGTGTATATTGTGTTTGCTCAAATTTAACCCACAAATTAGCAAAAATGAGCACGAAACAGACGTTGTTAGGAAGTTAGAAACTCTGCCGGTGTTCTGGATTAAAGTCATGGCGGAATACCCTGAGATTGTCACCACAGCACTTAAATCCCTATCGCCATTTCCGACATGCTATCTGTGTGAAGCGGGGATTTCTGCAGTGACGGCAACCGAAACAAAACAACGGAATAAACTGGACATAAGCAACACACTTCGGGTGTCATTGTCTCCTATTACCCCAGATGGAACCGTCTCGTTGTAAAGAAACAAACTCAGGGGTCTCATTGATTTAGCGTTGTAGTGAGTTAAAAAGGCATGTTTAAATACAATTATATTAAAATTATTCATTTTAATTTAATTGTATTGACACCACCCCCCACCCCCAGCGGGCCGCGGTAAAATGATCAAACATTGACCGGTCCGCGGCGAAAAAACAGGTTGGGGACCACTGCTATACGTTACTCTGATGTTTTGTCCGAGTCCGGTTTATACAGTAGGTTGTTTGTTTGTTTGTTTGTTTGTTTGTTTGTTCGCTTCTCTTCCCAGTCAATCTTCCTTCATATTAAAGATTTTTTTCCTCTAATTTATTTTCTAATTTCCTAAAACGACCATTTTTTTATTCATTTTGGTTAGAAAGCGTTAAAAGACGGAAGGATTTGTGTATCTGATGTATTTCACCTGGATCTAGCCAAGAGAAAGAGTGTGTGATGTGTGTTACTCGTTTGTGATGGTTCATGTGAAGCAGAACACCAGAGAGAAGTCCTGCGGTTCATGTCAGACA
>NC_062537.1:19599840-19602340 GCF_022655615.1 Tachysurus fulvidraco
ATACACACTACAAACTAAACAATACACAATATATAATACACACTACATACTAAACAATACACACCACACAATACACCCTAAACAATACACAATACACTGTAAACACTATGCTATACAAACTCTATAAAATACACAATATACAATACACACTACACTGTAACCAATACACACTACATTATACACAATACGCACTACACACTGCACAATACACACTACAGAATACACACTACATAATAAACAATACACACTACATAATACACACTACACAATACACACTACATAATAAACAATACACACTACATAATACACACTACACAATACACACTACACAATGCACACTACACAATGCACACTACATAATACACACTACACTGTAAACAATACACACTACGTAATAAACAATACACACTACATAATACACACTACACAATACACACTACATAATAAACAATACACACTACACAATACACACTACACAATACACACTACATAATACACACTACATAACACACACTACATAATAAACACTACACAATATACACTACACAATACACACTACAGAATACACCGCTCCGCCCCTTTTCTGCTATGTACGAAAAGCTGAGAGTGTTGAGTGCATGAAGCGTCCAAGACTCTAGACTCGAATAAGTGAATCATCTGAGTAATTAAAGTGCACTTCGTCATCACCTTCTGACATTGTGTACTTGTGACAGAATGGGATTTGTGTATTTAATATTCAGTTATTTCACTAGTTCGGCTTCTGACTCATAAAATGCTGGATATGATCTGTGTAGATAATAAACTCCTGACTCTAATTGCATTCTAGCCAAATCCTACCCCAAAAAATGACTGTGACTAAATATTACAGCTCCATTCTGTAAGGATTTACCTGTCAGCTCAGTGTAAGTAGCAAGATTAAATAATGACCAATCATTAAGTAGTCAAACACACACACACACACACACACACACACACACACACACACACACATTTTCTGCTTACGGATCACATTTACGTCTGGATGAAAAACAAAATGGAGGTTCGTCCAAATCCCTCCATTGTCCCTCCACATCCTGTACCGATACTCTCCTTTGGCTTCAACTTCCTGTAAACAAAAAGCCTGAAGGATGGCGAGCAGAGCTGCGATCATGACAGCGAGACAGCCTTTAGCTACCTGAGCAGAGTCTTATTTACCTCAGAGTGTAACAACTTGCGATGTTCTGAGTCACATAGCAAACACTGTATATCTTTAACAGTAGAATGACATGCTATGGTTAAAAACCCCAATTATTTCCTCCTCCTCCTTCTTCTTCTTCTTCTTCTTCTTCTTCTTCTTCTTCAGCTCAATAGACAGATTCATACATCCACAGAAAGTCATATACTGTATTATGAGTCAGTTCCATTTCAACACATTTATTTAATTCCACTCGAGCTCATGCCATTCATTCGATAAGCCGGAATCCTTTCACTCATGCAGTAAGAGCTTATTAAGCCCAAAATAGGATTGAATCGATCGTCTGAATGAATGCTAAACCTTTTGAATATTTGACTCCAAGACTCGATGGATCTGAGATTAGCCTTGAAGAAAAGTCACATGAAAGTACATATTTTTTTTGACGCACACTTCATTTATTTTCTCGTGGGATTGTTTTCCTACTGTACTGTATATGATTCTTGTCAGTTTCTTTTCTTTTCTCTCTCTTTTTTCACACGATGCTTTCACTTCCCAATGATTTTTTTTGTTTTCGATTCACGATTCAATTTGATTCATTTCATTGTTTAAATTTTTTTAGCAATTTCAAAACACATAATTCCGTTTCCCCGGCGCACGGTGGCTTAGTGGTTAGCACGTTCGCCTCACACCTCCGGGGTCGGGGTTCGATTCCCGCCTCCACCTTGTGTCTGTACAGTTGCCTCGGGGGTTTCCTCCGCGTACTCCGGTTTCCTCCCCCGGTCCAAAGACATGCATAGTGGTAGAAAATGAGTGAGTGAGAGAATTCCATTTCCACGTTTTTTTTTTTTTTCATATGCTTCTCCTCACTCGACTACATTACCCATGTACATGCAAAAATTGTCAGGGAAGCCGAAAGGATCAAAGTAAGATATACAGCTTTATTATTATTATTTGACAAAATACCGCAAAGAAAAGAAATTACCACTCGTCGAATAAACATGAAGGCAGGTAAATGAGGATTATTGTGTAATGAGCTGACTGAATGAGAGCCAACCGTTATTTGGAAAGCTTAAAGGCACCGAGAAGCTTAATGAACATGAGCTGATTCCTAAAATGCTAAACTAGTCCAGATTCTTTACTCGAACTGGCACATATCCTCAGGTGAGGAAAGACCTGGGAGTTTGGGAAAAGAAAAAAATGTATAAATATTAATGGAAAACAATTGTTGCAGTGTAATTCATAATAGATGTAAAGAATAATTTCTTACATCTTAGATAAGGTTTAGAATAAATGTTGTAATAATAATAATAATAATAATAATAATAA
>NC_062537.1:19604840-19634840 GCF_022655615.1 Tachysurus fulvidraco
AAACTGACATGTCCAGTTCATGAAGAGAAGGTCTGGCTGTTTATTCAGTGCAGACTACTATTGAGGGTGATGGAGAAAAAAAAACATTTTACTTACATGTATGAAGCAGTTTTCAATGTTACAATACCAAAAAAACTAGCCAGTCACTTTCCACACTCAAGTACAGAAGAGTAAGCAAATTCCACTCTTGTTTGCTTCCTGTGGGGAAGTGAATGAACATCAGTGCATCAGCAGATCCTCAGTTGTTCATTTTGCTCACGAACGACGATTACAGATTCATCCAGAATGAGTAAACTTTCCACTCTTGCTCAGACTCAAAATAAGTGAAGGATTCAGACCTAACACCTCTCCAAAATGCTACACTTATACACTTATATACTTTATACCCTGACTCCTGCCCCCTTCACCTCTTGTTGAACCAGTAAGGCTTACATCCTTCTGTCTAATGATGTACGTCATACACAAATTAAACACTGCATAATAAATAAAAATTGAGATTGAGATTTTTTTCTATGTAGACACACACCCCATTCAAACCCAGTGATGCATAACTTCCTAGCTAGGATTTAGAATGATGTGTTAAAAGTCATCCCTTTTTTTCATCCCTTTAAAACAATCTTTTTCCCAGTTTTTAATTCAGCACTGAGTTCCAGATGAGATTTTTTTTAAGCACCCAAAACAATTATTCATTCATTCATTTTCTACCACTTATCCGACCTTCTCTGGTCACGGGGAGCCTGTGCCTATCTCAGCGTCATCGGGCATCGAGGCAGGATACACCCTGGATGGAGTGCCAACCCATCACAGGGCACACACACACTCTCAATCACTCACACACACACACACACTACAGACAATTTTCCAGAGATGCCAATCAACCTACCATGCATGTCTTTGGACCGGGGGAGGAAACCGGAGTACCCGGAGGAAACCCCCGAGGCACGGGGAGAACATGCAAACTCCACACACACAAGGCGGAGGTGGGAATCGAACCCCCAACCCTGGAGGTGTGAGACGAACGTGCTAACCACTAAGCCACCGTGACCCCCTCAATTATATATAGTTATTATTATTATTTATTTATTAATTTATGAAATGCAAATTATTTTTAATTCAAAAATATCGACACCCCCAATACCACACACTCTGAAGAGGTTTATTACTCTTCTACAGAAGCTATGTCTTGTGTCGTCACTGACGTTTTGTCATTTGTACTAAAAATAGATAAAAAAATAAATTACTAATAATTTACGGGGGGGGGGGGGGCACGGTGGCTTAGTGGTTAGCATGTTCGCATCACACCTCCAGGGTTGGGGGTTTGATTCCCGCCTCCGCCTTGTATGTGTGGAGTTTGCATGTTCTCCCCGTGCCTCTGGGGTTTCCTCCGGGTACTCCGGTTTCCTCCCCCGGTCCAAAGACATGCATGGTAGGTTGATTGGCATGTCTGGAAAATTGTCCGTAGTGTGTGAGTGTGTGAGTGAATGAGAGTGTGTGTGTGCCCTGTGATGGGTTGGCACTCCGTCCAGGGTGTATCCTGCCTCGATGCCCGATGACACCTGAGAATGCAGATCGGTGGTGGATCAGAAGGACAATTAAATAAATGTTAGTGCAAAAGGTGTGTGTCAGATCCCGGGACGGAGGTGGATCGGAGACAGACCCGTACGCAGGATAGCTTCAAATGAGAGGGGTTTAATACATGAGGAAGACAAACATAATCCACACTACACAGGGAACTAACGTTATTATTAATGGCAACGCGGCTCACATATATACAGACAGGGACAATCACACACAATGGGGAACAGGTGTGATGACCTGGGGGGAGGAGCAGACGAAGACGGGGCAATCACGTGACAAAAACAAGAATAAACGCACATGGCAAAAGTCCGCGCTGATCCCTGACGGATCCGCGCTGATCCCTGACGGATCCGCGCTGATCCCTGACAGTGTGAAATCATCTACAATGATGTCAATCATCCACTAAATTGCTTATGTTATAGCAGCTATAAACAGTAGTGTAGATACAACATGCTGAGTGTTTATTATAGGATGTCGGTGCTTTTAAACTGCAAGTCCTATCTTCCTCAGACCTCGATAGTAGAGTCGTCTCACGACATCGTCGATTTACTATCGTATACCTTATACCATTTGCTGAAATATTAATTCACGGCATTAACTATTGAGAGTGTGTGCTTGACTGCTGTTAGAGCTCTGATTTAGAGAGTCCTGCTGAGCAAGGCTGGGTTTATAAAGTTCATCTCTGTGTGGAATTTCTGAAGCGGATCTCCGTGTCGCCCCCGAGGAAGACGGACGGTACTTTCATTTTAATTGGCTAAGTAGATACTATTACTGTATATGAGAACCAAACCGTGAAGGTGGAACACACACCTGATTCCTCGTTCTGATCCTGTGTACCCGATTTCTCCAGACACTTCAGAAATGATTCTACAAATAGCCTGAGATGGTTTTAGGAGGAAGAGTGTGAGAGCGGGATTGCGGGTAGCCGGAACGCCTCCCAGGGAATCTGACGACGATATAACGAGCTGATGAAGAGATCAGGATAGAAGTAGAAACCCAGAGGAATTCACCTGATCCATAATCTGACGCTCAGACACGATTTCATGAAGCGACCGAGACAGCTGTGCTGCTTCAGATAGGTAATTAAGACAAATGGTGTTCCTGTCCCTCAGCACACACTGACCCACTGAACCCCAAAAAAACATGAAGAGCTTCCAGCTGCTCGGCAAACAGTGCAGAGGTGTAAAGAAGACGAGGGAAGTTTCTGACACCAAACCAACCGACCAAAGAAACCGTGAAGGTGGTTGCCTCTTTTCCACCGGAAAGAACCGGGTGCTGGTTCAGAGCTAGCATTAGTGCTGGTTCAAAGTTGGTTCCACTGGCGAACCTTCTAAGAACCGGTTTGCCTTTCCACCGGCTAGAGAGCGTTACAGCGCCGAGTGTGACGTCACTGTATACAGTACGTGTCACGTGTCCCAGCAACGTTAGCGCAGCAGCGGCAAACACAAACACAACAACAGTGGCGGATGTTGCTTTACTGTTAATATTCATGGCTTTGCGAACCTACATTAGCATCCAAACGCGGCGAATAAAACGTGTACGTGCGGCTCCGTGTAATCTGTATAAACGGAGGCTGTAATCGATAAAGTACATAAAGTTATTTTATCGTTAACACAGAAAAAAATTAGCCTTAGCATGTAGCTACCTACTATCATGTGTGCTGATAATGTATCATATCACGGTAAAGTAAAAGTGTATTAAACATTAGTATACTTAAGGTACATTATCAAATGCGCTAACAGTAGCCCCGCCCCCAGCTCCTGACGCAAGCGGTTCTTAAGTCTAGACCAGCAACGTTTTGGTGCTACTTAAGAACCACTTTTCCTGGTTCAGAGACGGTGCTTTGGTGGTCGAAACAGAAAGAACTGGTTCTAAATTTGGCTCCGAACCTGCACTCAAACTGCCTCGGTGGAAAAAGGGCATAAAACAGCACCAATGAACAGTCAGAAGGTTGATTAGTTTTCTTTAACAGCAGCTCTGACATCCACAGGATTATATTAAAACACTGGTTTTAATATGTTATTGTTTCCATGGTAACAACTAAAACATGCAGTTAGTTCATCCTATAGTGGATGCTAAGTTTTTTTAACATTTTATATAAAAGAACTCTCCAGGATGGGGGGGAACGGTGGCTTAGTGGTTAGCACGTTCGCCTCACACCTCCAGGGTTGGGGGTTCGATTCCCACCTCCGCCTTGTGTGTGTGGAGTTTGCATGTTCTCCCCGTGCCTTGGGGGTTTCCTCCGGGTACTCCGGTTTCCTCCCCTGGTCCAAAGACATGCATGGTAGGTTGATTGGCATCTCTGGAAATTTGTTAAGAGTGTGTGTGTGCCCTGTGATGGGTTGGCACTCCGTCCAGGGTGTATCCTGCCTCGATGCCCGATGACGCCTGAGATGAGGCACAGGCTCCACGTGACCCGAGAAGTTCGGATAAGCGGTAGAAAATGAATGAATGAACTCTTCAAGATCAGCATTTACAGTAGTAGTAAAGTCATTCAGATTTCATGTTCATCTTCAGAACAGTTGTTTGTTGCTGCTGTAACATAAGTGATAACAGGATCTAAGCTTTTGTGGATGTTCTATATGATGCAACATAATGTACAAGCTGAAAAACCACAAACGTCGATTAAAGAAGATAATAATAAGATCACAGGCCGTCCGTGTGTCTAACACTACAGCATTGGCGACTCGAGGGAATTCTGTGATAGTGTTTTCTGACCCGCTGTTTCCTGTCATTTCTCACGAAATAGAGCAAGGTCTGCTTATGCAGCGTGACATGTCGGTGCAGGATGTCAGCGGGAAGCAAATTCCCCCATCCAATTTGCAAGGTTGAACTTTACACCCTCTTTTGATGGTAACGGGATCGAAAATTACCACCGAGGCCGATGCCGATTTTCTGTTTTGCTTTCTTTGTCACTTCCTTCCTATTTTTTTTTTCCTATTACAACATCATCATGACACGATATGATATTTTCCTTCACTCTCTCCGCTTACGCTCCCTCCTTCATCATCCTGAAAACTTCACACCCTTAATCTAATCGAATGTCAAACATCCCCCCCCCCCCCCCCGATTCTGTTCTCATTTCCTGTTCCTCTGATGCCTGTCTCGTCACAAGACTTTGTTGTCACGTCCCGTCGATGCGTCCTGCTGGAAAATGAAAGCGGCCCTACGTTCCTTTCTGAGTAAATAGAGCGCCGTCTCAACCGAGGCCCTCGTTTAGCCCGGGCTGTAACTGACCGAGTTGGAAAGCATCGTGCCTGACGCTCAGATTAAAACCCCGCCGCAGTGGCGCGATCGTCACTGAGCTTTTTTTTTTTTTTTTTACAGCTTTAAATCAGTGGTTTAAAAGCCACACACCAGACACACGGCCTGACACTTCAGACACTTAAGCCATGATGCATTGTAGAAAAAAATAAGGTAGATAATGATGCATTTGGAGAAGCGCAATATCTGCACGATGGATAAGTGGAAATAAACATTTTCAAAAACACTTTTTTTTCCCCACAGTGTATTTCTGCAAGCGCAAGTTTATTACCTGGACTGCACAGCAGGCAAAATGGACTATTACAGTAATTCTCTTTAGGGTGACAGGGCACTACATCCAAACTTTATACTAATGTGCTTTCCCTTTCTGTAGACGGTGTGAATGAAGAATTTGCTCGTATTCAGATACAGTCAGCAGATAAAAGTCCTCAAACAAAGAAAACAATGTAAAGGATTGGGCAAAAAACACACAGTAGCAATGACTCCGGTGTCATAACAAATGAATACAGAAACGTTTAAATACACAGTACAAAACTTGACAAAAATGGCTTTAGAGTTATGGTTTCAGTTAGAAAAACTCTACACTCGTCTGTTCAATAGATAAATAATGTCAGAGCATTCATTCATTTCCTACCGCTTATCCGAACTTCTCGGGTCATGGGGAGCCTGTGCCTATCTCAGGCGTCATCGGGCATCGAGGCAGGATACACCCTTTACGGAGTGCCAACCCATCACAGGGCACACACACACTCTCATTCACTCACACACACACTCACACTACGGACAATTTTCCAGAGATGCCAATCAACCTACCATGCATGTCTTTGGACTGGGGGAGGAAACCGGAGTACCCGGAGGAAACCCCTGAGGCACGGGGAGAACATGCAAACTCCACACACAAAAGGCGGAGGCGGGAATCGAACCCCCAACCCTGAAGGTGTGAGGCGAACGGGCTAACCACTAAGCCCCCCCCCCATCCCATCCCATCCCATCCCATCCCATCCCATCCCATCCCCGCATGTCAGAGCATTTCCAGCTTTATTTAAGAAATTATAACCTATACATAATAAAAAATGCCATTACATTTACGGCATTTAGCAGACACCCTTATCCAGAGTGACTTACAACTGAGGGTTAAGGGCCTTGCTCAGGGGCCCAGAAATGGCAGCTTGGTGGACCTGGGGTTCAAACCCGTGACTCTCCAATCAGTAGCCCAACACCTTAACCACTATGCTATCATATCCCATTAAAAACCAAACTGTGCTATATGGATGTTTTCAGAATCAAGCCATCATCAAGCTCATGAGAACAAGGCATCGGTCTACCTTGTCTTCCAGTGAAGAGAACGCTTCACAAATAAACCTCAGATGTTTCTGGTAGAACATTGCAAGACTCATAGGCCACAAAGAGCTTACAAAGCGTCAGTGAGATCTCACGGTTCAAAGGACTACAAAACCATTTCTAAGACACACCGTGGGACGCTGAAGATGTTCGTCAGTTGTTCTTACCGTAAGTGAAGAAAATATGGAGCAACAGTGACAGTAGAACATCACCGAGAACAGGATAGAGACAAGGAGAAAACAGGTCAGGGAAGCGGTCAAGAAGCCACATTAGGCTCAGCAGCGTTTTACAGGTTGTAGTTTATACATCAGAAGAAGAACGGGGGGCATAGAAGTCTTTATTATCGCCACATATACATTACGGCACAGTGGAATTCTTTTCTTCACATACCCTAACTGAGGAGGTTGGGGTCAGAGTGCAGGGGCAGTTATGATACAGCACCCCTGGAGCAGGGAGGGTTGAGGGCCTTGCTCAAGGGCCCAGCAGTGGCTGTGCTGGGCCTTGAACCTCGATCCTCTGATCAACAACCCAGAGCCTTTACCAGTTGCCCCACCACTGCCCCCATATTTACATTATGTAATATTTGCCAATATTACAATTTTTACAATGTTCCAGTTCCGGTGTTTTACCCCATCATTGTTGTTACCCTGTTGTGTTCTACTGTTTTGTGCTAGTCCTTGAATCTTGTGTTTGAGATTAAGTCTGTTTAAACCCCAACTATGAACACTGATTACTGGATACAAAGAGCTTTACTTCTGATTCTACCAACACACCAAATCCAAATATCTCCTCACAGAAAACTTTATCATATCAACAGTTACGCATTTGTTTTTGAAGCCATCAGTTTATGTAGCCATCTGCCATCCCTGTAACTGAGGTTCATTTCTATATACAACCAAATATTGAGTGTTATTTAGAGAAAAGCCTTTATTTCGTCACGTCCAATAGAGAACAGTGAAATTCTTTCTTCTCAATTTTGGACGTTGGGGTCAGAGTACAGGGTCAGCCATGATACGGGGTTACGGGTTAACGGTGGCAGATTGGTAATGCTAGGGCTTGAACCCTGATCCTCTGATCAACAACCCAGACAGCTAATGTTTCTATCTGTTCTAATACTTTTGCTCTCATAAAAAAATTGTCTAGTTCAGTGGTCCCCAACCCCTGGACCAAATGGTACCGGGCCGCCCAAGGAACATTAAATTATTTCCATTTTATTTACTGTGGTGTATTTCTCTCGGGTTTGTGCGACTTTCCATGGATGAGAGGTTAATAACCGGGAGCTGAGAGACGTCACCTAAAGCCGCACCGATACCGCGCATGCACAAAATATCATGATATCGGGCCGGGTTTAGGTGACGTCTGGAGCTGAGCGGCTGCGAGCGGCAGTGGTGTTGTAGCTTTGGTGGAGAGAGAAGGTGTGTATCGCTCTTCTCTCTGTTCACCGGTACTTTGTCATGTTTAACAGTGCTTGGTGTACGTGTATATTGTGTTTGCTCAAATTTAACCCACAAATTAGCAAAAATGAGCACGAAACAGACGTCGTTAGAAAGTTAGAAACTCTGCCGGTGTTCTGGATTAAAGTCATGGCGGAATACCCTGAGATTGTCACCACAGCACTTACATCCCTATCGCCATTTCCGACACGCTATCTGTGTGAAGCGGGGATTTCTGCAGTGACGGCAACCGAAACAAAACAACGGATTAAACTGGACATAAGCGACACACTTCGGGTGTCATTGTCTCCTATTACCCCAGATGGAACCGTCTCGTTGTAAAGAAACAAGCTCAGGGTTCTCATTGATTTAGCGTTGTAGTGAGTTAAAAAGGCATGTTTAAATATAATTAAATTAAAATTATTAATTTTAATTTAATCGTATAGCCGCCACCCCCCATCCCCAGCGGGCCGCGGTAAAATTATCAAACGTTGACCGGTCCGCAGCGAAAAAAAAGGTTGGGGACCACTGGTGTAGTTTACCAACAAAGGTTTTAAATGGTCATATATTAATCTCAAGACCAAATGTCATGAATGTATAGCAAAAACAAAATCAATGGTCTAGCTGTTCCAATACTTCTGGAGGAAACCGTATATCATAGATGCTATAAGATGTTTCCGTATTTTCTTTACTGCTTGTCGGTTTGGACCTTTTCCTTATGTTTTTTGATAGTATGGGTCAAGTTTGTGGTCCGGTTTCAACACGAGCAGACTGCCAACTAACATGCAGGACAGCACACTCATCTTCCCGTGTTCTAAATGTGACAGTGTGACTTCAGCTTCGCCATGGCCGAGTCATTATTTACACACCGCATCCCTCATTATTTACAGCTATGTGTCAAAGAGCCATGCAAAAACCACAACCACCCACTGCTCAGAATCTGTGTCACTTCAGTGTGGGTGTTTATTCAGAGTGTTGGAGGGAGAAAAAAAAATCTTGATTTCATGACTACTCGTTGATTCGTAGCGGTGTAACGGGGTGATATAGGAGCTATTTTTATATGTGAGATGTCTACGTTTGTGAGCTAGGTTATAGAAGGACAAAAGGTTTCGTCCCATACCTTTGTGAAGCTAAATTTAACCTGCCGCCATCCGCCTTGGACTTCGTTA
This sequence comes from Tachysurus fulvidraco, assembly GCF_022655615.1. Taxonomy (NCBI): domain Eukaryota; kingdom Metazoa; phylum Chordata; class Actinopteri; order Siluriformes; family Bagridae; genus Tachysurus; species Tachysurus fulvidraco. The sequence goes on from NC_062537.1 coordinate 19,613,626, forward strand.
TGCCGCTAGACCGACAGTATATACAGTATAGGAAATGGTTCTAGACCGCAGGGTAGGAAGAAAGTGCCAAAGGTTTGACACCCAGGACAGGTGCCAGGACATGTATTCCCCAAGTGAAGCACTGTGTACTGTAATATACGGTGGCCTAGAAGTGCAAAACACATTAACAAATCCGAAAACACAACGACAAGTCAGACAACCCGGAAGAGGTCGGTATAGTTTGTGAATGGAAACTTACCGATCATCGGACGAGACACCTGTCACTCACCTGTATATCTTGAATGACAGGTGTCTCGTCCAATGATCGGTAAGTTTTCATTCACAAACTATACCTAACTTTTCCGGGTTGTCTGAATCGTTGCACGGAATCCATTAACAAATCCGAAAACACAACGACGATTCAGACAACCCGGAAGAGGTCGGTATAGTTTGTGATTGGAACACTTACAGATCATTGGACAAGACACCTGTCATTATACTAATTCTGTTATTTTCTTATATTTAAATGGAGAACTTTACACATGCATGTCTTTGGACCGAGGGAGGAAACCGGAGTACCCGGAGGAAACCCCCGAGGCACGGGGAGAACTTATGCTCCCATTAATGCCTTTTTATGCGTCATGGTCTATACAAACACAACACTGTTTGTTGATCTGTCCCTGGCTAACAGTCCAGTTAAAATCTAGTCGCTGTTGTTTGCCTGGAGGGGCTTGTGTTAGCTTCTAGCTTCGTCGTGGCATGTAGTTTCTGGAGGTGCTTCGACAGATTGGAGTTGCTGTTTATGGCAGAAGATCGGACCTTCAAACCAGAAAGACACAGCTTACGTTTCACTAAAAGGTTTTTGTCTTTATGCTCGACTAAAGTGAAACATTGAGCATATTTCCACTTAGAGAAACTCGTCTCGCTCTCGCCTCGACCGGACGTTACCGCCGCACATACGTGAATAAACGGAAACACGCCCACGGTGCGCCGTCTTGCTGTTTACAGGTTGGCATCCACCAATCCTACAACACGTCGCTGCTGTAAACAGGTTAGACTGTAGGCTACACTTCAGCCTAAATGAACGGACAAATGCACCGTATGGTAACGGTGACAGAGTTCTCTCTCATCTCACTCATTTTCTACCGCTTATCCGAACTTCTCGGGTCACGGGGAGCCTGTGCCTATCTCAGGCGTCATCGGGCATCGAGGCAGGATACACCCTGGACGGAGTGCCAACCCATCGCAGGGCACACACACACTCTCATTCACTCACACACTCACACACTACGGACAATTTTCCAGAGACGCCAATCAACCTACCATGCATGTCTTTGGACCGGGGGAGGAAACCGGAGTACCCGGAGGTGACGGAGTTACTTTATTTAAAAAGTAATGCGTTAGAGTATCAGTTACTGTCAAATGTAACTGCGGTACGGTAACGCGTTATTGCCCAACACTGCTCGTTCCATGAATTTCTTTATCATTCTAAAATAGGAGAATAGAATCAAAACAAAGACCTTCTATGAATAAGTGTGTAAAAGTGTGTACGTTTAACCAACCGGTTGCGTATTTTATTTAAAATAATACATTTTAATGTGTTATGGTGCTTTTCTCTACGGCTCTGACTCCCTATATCCACCCACTCGCTCGTAAAGCAGAACCCCAACGTTGATATTATTCGTTAGATGACTCAGATAAGTTCTGGAGCCTTATAAGTTGGCGGAATGATAAATTATTCAGCTTTGAGGTCAGAAAGAAGTTTCAGAGCATCGAGTGTATATATTGAGTTCATTTCGGTTTAGTATCTTGTGCCACAGATATAGTATGTGTGAGGGAGGCTGAGGTGTTTTCTTAGAAACTCTGATAAATCATCATCATCATCTTCATCATCATCATCATCATCATCATCATCATCAACACTTCACAGTTTACATGGCCCTAAAGATTCACTGACTCAATCCACTGCGGTGAATATTTAGAACTCAACATGGCAGACATTGTGCTATGAGTTAGGAGGCAATTATGACAAAGTCGGTATGAGCTTTACTGAACAGCCCCCCCCCCCACACACACACACACACACACCCACACCCACACACACACTGCTCCCTTTATTACTGCTGCACAATTATTTGAAAGTGTTATGAAATTCTTTCATTTCCTTTCGTTCTCTCTCTCTCTCTACACCTATGCTACTCTGTACCTGTCGGTTCCAGTACAGGAGGCGTGGCCTATATGACAAAATCATTCAGTACACAGTTTTCTAAGCATGCTCTATAAAACTCAGAGTGTACAGCGCAGGAGTCGTTGCCTTCGGTCTCAGTAAATGAAGTGTGGTTTCTGTGCTTTAATTATTCTTAAACATTTCAAGAACCCGCTGAAGAACCATCTTTTATTTTCTGAGAGTATGTTATGCAGTTGATTAAAATAGACTGTTTCTATTGCTCTGAGGAGATCCTTATTAGCGATGAAGAACCCATTTAATTATCCAATAAACCCACAATAATGATTGAAGAATGTTTTTTTTTCTAAGACATTGTGCCTATTTGACCTGGCTTTTGTATTTATCAGTACCACCGGAGGAGGTGTGGCCTCTTAGTAAATGTAGAACCTCTGAAGAACCCTCTGTGCCTCTTTACCGGTGAAGGAGGCGTGGCCTCTGTGTCTTGGTACCGATGAAGGAGGTGTGGCTTCTGTGTCTCTTTACCGGTGAAGGAGGCGTGGCGTCTGTGTCTCTGTACTAGTGAAGGAGGCGTGGGCTGTGTGTCTCGGTGCAAGTGAAGGAGGTGTGGCCTATTGTGTCTTAGTAGTAATGAAGGAGGTGTGGTCTCTGTGCCTCAGTAGTAATGAAGGAGGTGTGGTCTATGTGTCTCAGTACTAATGAAGGAGGTGTGGTCTATGTGTCTCAGTAGTAATAAAGGCGGTGTGGTCTCTGTGTCTCGGTAGTAATAAAGGAGGTGTGGCCTCTTGTGTCTCAGTAGTAATAAAGGAGGTGTGGTCTATGTGTCTCAGTAGTAATAAAGGAGGTGTGGTCTATGCGTCTCAGTACTAATGAAGGAGGTGTGGCCTCTTGTGTCTCAGTACTAATGAAGGAGGTGTGGCCTCTTGTGTCTCAGTACTAATGAAGGAGGTGTGGCCTCTTGTGTCTCAGTACTAATGAAGCAGGTGTGGCCTCTTGTGTCTCAGTACTAATGAAGGAGGTGTGGCCTCTTGTGTCTCAGTACTAACGAAGGAGGTGTGGTCTCTGTGTCTCAGTACTAATGAAGGAGGTGTGGCCTCTTGTGTCTCAGTACTAACGAAGGAGGTGTGGTCTCTGTGTCTCAGTACTAATGAAGGAGGTGTGGCCTCTTGTGTCTCAGTACTAATGAAGGAGGTGTGGCCTCTTGTGTCTCAGTACTAATGAAGGAGGTGTGGTCTCTGTGTCTCAGTTCATCTTGAAGAAAACGTTGCTTCTGTGCTCATCATCTCCGATTAAAGAGGTGTGGTCTCTGTAGGACTGTAGGCGTGGCTTACATAACATGTTGGTTTCATAGCTTTTGTAATTGCACTTTTTTTGGTTTATTGATCAAATCTGAGATATCCAATGTATCATCACAGACACAACACACACACACACACACACACACACACACACACACACACACACACACACCTAACGAAATTCAGAGGCAAAGTGACACAATTTTGTTGTGTAGCTGCTCTAAATCTTCATCTTGGGCTTTTTGCCTTTGTTTATATCCCTAAATGCATCATTCTCATTCTGGCAGTCTAATCCAGCCTGATACAGCGTTCACACCATTAGTCTGTTTGCTGAGTCAAATTGCAAATTGATATTTTTCATTTGTTTGCTTCTGTGGTTTGCTTTTTGTTTCACACTGCACACGATTAAACAAAAGCAGCAAAAAAAAAAAAAAAAACCCTGGCTGAGAGAAATGTAGGATATAAATCACCCAGAACACTGAGTCAGTGCTAAATATCCGATTACATAATTGTGTAAATAACTTTTTTTTAAAAACTGTGTATTACATGAAGAGTTCAGATTACACTCGGGTCTGAAAAAAAAAAAAAAAAAAAAAAAAAAACACGTGGCATGTTTGATTCGCGTCCTGTAATCGAGTCGATTCAGAGTCGAAATTCACCCAGACTCTGTCTCACCGGTTATTTCGGTCTGCACTTGAGTGTGATTGCTGTGTACTCACCTGCTTAAACAAAGTGCAGCAAAGGGAATAATTCTGCAGGCTTCCACTCAGACTAAATGCTACACGTCTGAAAACACCCTACAAGAAAGAAATGACCTTTTTAAAGACTAGCCTCATCCTTTATTAAAGAGTCTCTGACATTACGAAGGCCTACGGTATAGACACCGTGACCTTGCATCAACATGACCGAGGAAGCGAAAGACAGATAGAGTGAAAGAAAGACGGTCTAGAGAAAAAGAAGCGTAAATAGAAACGGCAAAGGATGAGGAACGGAGGAAGGTAAAAGAGACGAGAAGATGGACTGAAAAACAGAAAGCTGGAGGTGGTAAAGCGGCTCGTTGAAAAACCCTGCGGTCGTCTTTCACAGCTTCGGCTCTGGTTTTGGAATGCTCAGTCGTCATGGGCACGGGCTGCCATTGCTATGGAAACCGCAGTGCTGGAAGGATGCTGGCCATGGAAGAAGCAAAAGAAAAGATTGGTGAAGAAGAGGAGAAAACGGAGACGGCTTGACTGGAACGGAGACACAAAGAAAGATATTATGATGGATATTTCAGAGGAATCGGTAAAGTTTCAATGTTTTCTCGTTACCGCTGGCGTCAGAGAGGCCGACTCCGGTGCCGGATGTAGGCGCAGAGTTTTCTGCCAGGACGGATCTATGTCATGGTGGTTTGTGCATTTGGCTACAGGATGTCATCGAACAAAAAGACAATCAGGACTAAAAATGGCAGACTGGTTCCAAATGGCTTCTGTCTGGCTGCAGGTCAAGCGTGAAGGATGCCACTGTTGTGACGCTTTTGTTAAAATCACGAGTGCCAACACAGCTATGCCAGTATATCTGGGTCACAAAAGAGCTCTGGCATGTTTTAAAGATTAACCTAAACTACATGGGCAGAAATATGTGGACACCTTTACATGTGGTTCTTCCCCAAACCTTTGCCACAATTAACACGATCTAAATGAGCCCTAAAAAAGAAGGTGCATGATTTTTGTGGAAGAACTTAAGTAGGCTGTTGTCAACAACTTAGCTCAGTTCCATTGAACATTCTTGACATGACATAATAAGGCGCACAGTGAGGATTTTAGCTTCCATGTCTACCTGGAGCTTCATAAGGTCTAAAACAGAGACAAGACTTTCAAACCAAATCAATAGCACTAATATTCTAATAGTTGCATCTTGTTTAAATTTTAACATATTCATTCATTCATTCATTCATTTTCTACCGCTTATCGGGGGAGCCTGTGCCTATCTCAGGCGTCATCGGGCATCGAGGCAGGATACACCCTGGACGGAGTGCCAACCCATCGCAGAGCACACACACACTCTCATTCACTCACACACTATGGACAATTTTCCAGAGATGCCAATCAACCTACCATGCATGTCTTTGGACCGGGGGAGGAAACCGGAGTACCCGGAGGAAACCCCCGAGGCCAGGGGAGAACATGCAAACTCCACACACACAAGGCACAAGGCGGAGGCGGGAATCGAACCCCCAACCCTGGAGGTGTGAGTCGAACGTGCTACCCGCTAAGCCACCGTGCCCCGCATTTTAACATATGGCTTCCACTATTGTTCCAACATGAACGAGAAGTAAAGCAACAGAAAATGTGACGCTTAAACACGCAAGACTTCTCCCTGGGTCGTGTCCAGGTGCCGCCTACTAGCAAAATATAAGATTACGCTTGGTCTTCTGATTGAGCTCACTACTTCAGCATTTGATTTGGGTAACATTATGCCCAGGGAGGCTATATTTTGCATGCTATGTTTCTCAGAAGGCAGAATAAAACCAGTTATCTACAGTACTTTAATTTGCATTTATCCTCCTAAGCTTCTGCAATCCTATAATTTTGTCACTGTACAAGTTAGAAATAATATGACATGCTTTTTTTTTGTCAGTGCAGGAGAGTACTTTCCCTCCTGCCAGCAGACAACACTGTCTATTGCATCCTAATGCAGCTCCTCTTCCAGTCATTTCCTGTTTCCTCTGTACAGTATTTCCTGGTCTTCCTGGTAAATTCTGCATTTTTATTTTTAGGCTTTCACCATTTTGTTCCACGATGTTGGACGATTCTGTGGATTTTCCTGGTGTTTTGATGATTCACCCCAACACAGTCTTGGAAAATTGCCTATTTAATGTCTATGATTTTAGAGTAAACTCTCGTTACCACAAATGACATGTCTGATCAAACAGATATAGTGTAGATAGATAGATAGATAGATAGATAGATAGATAGATAGATAGATAGATAGATAGATAGATAGATAGATAGATAGATAGATAGATAGATACCGTAGATAGATAGATAGATAGATAGATAGATAGATAGATAGATAGATAGATAGATAGATAGATAGATAGATACCGTAGATAGATAGATAGATAGATAGATAGATAGATAGATAGATAGATAGATAGATAGATAGATAGATAGATAGATAGATAGATACCGTAGATAGATAGATAGATAGATAGATAGATAGATAGATAGATAGATAGATAGATAGATAGATAGATAGATAGATAGATAGATAGATAGATGGATAGATAGATGGATGGATGGATACTGTAGATACCATAGATAGATAGATAGATAGATAGATAGATAGATAGATAGATAGATAGATAGATAGATAGATAGATAGATGGATGGATTTATGGATGGATGGATGGATGGATGGATGGATGGATGGATGGATGGATAGATACCGTAGATACCATAGATAGATAGATAGATAGATAGATAGATAGATAGATAGATAGATAGATAGATAGATAGATAGATAGATAGATAGATAGATAGATAGATAGATAGATAGATAGATAGAACTTTACTGTCATTGCATTGTACATGTACACAGCAAAATGTAGCAGTCGTGCAAATGTACAGGTAAATATCTAGCATATATACAGCAAGTGGTATATATGAAAGTATATACAGTGAATAAATATAAAGGCTATAACAGTGCAGAGACATGTGGACATACAGGAGTACAGTTAATAAATATAAAGGCTATAACAGTGCAGAGACGTGTGGACATACAGGAGTACAGTTAACACATATAAAGGCTATAACAGTGCAGAGACGTGTGGACATACAGGAGTACAGTTAATAAATATAAAGGCTATAACAGTGCAGAGACGTGTGTACATACAGGAGTACAGATAATACATATAAAGGCTATAACAGTGCAGAGACGTGTGGACATACAGGAGTACAGTTAACACATATAAAGGCTATAACAGTGCAGAGACGTGTGGACATACAGGAGTACAGTTAACACATATAAAGGCTATAACAGTGCAGAGACGTGTGGACATACAGGAGTACAGTTAACACATATAAAGGCTATAACAGTGCAGAGACGTGTGGACATACAGGAGTACAGTTAACACATATAAAGGCTATAACAGTGCAGAGACGCGTGGACATACAGGAGTACAGTTAATACATATAAAGGCTACAACAGTGCAGAGACGTGTGGACATACAAGAGTACAGTTAATACATATAAAGGCTATAACAGTGCAAAGACGTGTGGACATACAGGAGTACAGTTAATACATATAAAGCCTATAACAGTGTCATGACGCGGGGTAAGGAAGCGGACCCAAACGCAGGATAGCAAAACAAACAGGGTTTAATAACAAAAGGACACGAAACAACACACGGACTAGAGACAGGACAAAGACAACAGTAGATTCCGCGCTGCACAAGGCAACGCGGCACAGTTAAATACACAGGGTAATCACAATGGGAGACAGGTGTGTCGACAGGGAGGAGCAGACGAAGGCGGGGCAGACACGAGACGAGAAACGTAAACACATGCATGTGGCCAAAGTCCTGACAGCAGAGACGTGTGGACATCATTAAGAATTACAGAATTACAGAAAGGTATATATGATATATATGAAAGGTATATATGTATATATATATATATACACGCACACGTTATATACACATAGATGAATGTGAAATGTATAAAACTTCTAATCTAAACTTATTATGGTGCAAATACTTGCCACAGGAGTAGTAAGTTTGAGTGTATAGAGAGTGTGTCTTTAGATCCTTGGAAATGATGTCCATTATAAAAAAGGTATTTAAACAGCCTGTGAATGTGAAACCAATGTTTAGCATTAATAGGTAAGTACAGTGGCCCAATAAAGGCTGGATTTGTGTAGCGAAATTGCATCTCTTAGTGCTTGAGTTCTGCTTTATTAAACAGTAGATGGCCCAGCAAGCCAGAGAGAGAGAGAGAGAGAGAGAGAGAGAGAGAGAGAGAGAGAGAGAGAGAGAGAGAGAGAGAGAGAGTTTGAGTTTTTGATTTGGTTGTAAGCCCCAGAGTCAGAGCAGAAATTAAAGTGATCAGAGCTCAGGCCTTGGAGAAACATCCGGAAAAGACACTCAATTATGTACCAATCAGCCACAGGCACCCACTGCTCTTAACGCCACTGATTTGTACCCTTCACCAGGCTTTGGACTCGTTGGCAGGGGATGGGCTGCAAGGCCAAACCCTTCACACACACACATACACACACTCTCTCAGAGTGGGTCTTTTCTGAATTCCATTAAAGCCATGATTTCTATTTCCTCTGGCATGTTTTTGAATGGCATTCATTGGGATTCTGTGCAGGTGCTTGTCCTTTTCGCAGTTAGTGACTGAACCTTAGTAGAGGGGTCATAACAGAGAGCAGAAGATAAGAGTGCTACAGAAAAAAGGGATAATTACAACCCTGTTGTGGTGGGAGAAATGTATTTGTGATGGCCAGTCCCCGAACACACTTGTTTTAAACTACAGTATCATCTGCAGGACGGACTATCACAATAACACATCCATCAGCCCTAAACCATCTCCCTCAGAGAAATCTGCCATCGAAAGTGGGCTCTGTGCAAATCCCGAGCCCTAAACCTGCCATCTGTAATGTAATGCGACGTCTGGCTGGCCTAATCCGGCCCCTGGCTCTATGTTTACTTATCCTGCCTGGCCGGTGGCAGAGATCTGATGTAAAAGGAGGGGACGAGTCATAAAAGATGGGTTAGTGAAATTCCGCGAGATGAAGCTTTTCTGTTCTCTGATGCGTGAACAGCAGGAAAGTTCCTATCAATATTCAGATCTTCCATGAAAGCAAATTAAAAAAAATTAAATCAGCAAAGGAACCTGATACAAAATGGCGTGCGGAATGGAAACTGTCGCTGTCTGTGGTGCTGATTAGAGCTTGATTATAGAGTTCTGATGCTCCTAGTGAGAAGCAAGTCCTGCTCTCTGAAAGCCTTGAGCAAAAGGCTTATGGAGTAGGGGATCTTTAGCATTTAGGATAATTGCTGCTCTGGGGGTTACGCCGTTCAGCCGGCACCGAGGCAGGAGCCCTGCTGTGTGTGGACATCACTGCAGAAAAATGAATGAATTATAAAAAAGAAGGATTTTAGGGAATTACTTCCTCTTTAGAACTTAAGAGTTTTAGTGTTTGAGATTTAAGCATCAGCATAGGGTTGATTATAATGCCATCAAGGAGTAAAGCTGGAGAAAAAAAAAAAAGCCTTATCACTAACTTCATAATAGGTCACGTGGAGCTTCATTTCATAGCCGTTCATCTGTTTGAGTTTCACACAAGGGTTTCAGAATTCGCCAGAGAAGTTTTAGCACCGAGGTCACAAGCAGATCACCTTTTACATTTCTAATCAACAGATGGCATAGAGAGCATGCAAAGTGGTTAAGTGGGTCACTTTTCAAAGCACGCACTCCGTAATTTGATACTTTGATAAGCGCCATCAGAAGGAGAAGCGGAGTTCACGGCAGACCACGTTTGCTAAATTGCTTGCGTTGTGTAAAAAAAAAAAAAAAAAAAAAAAGGCATGGTCTGCTGAACTAATGCTGTTTTTTTTTTCTTTTTTCTCGTGGCGGCTCGAGACGACGGTGTTAGCCGAGGCAGCTCTTACGGAGTGTCGTAGATCACCTGTGTCACTTCTCTGAAGCAATATGACCAAACAGGGACAAGAAAGAAAACAAATTTTACTTGTCAAATGAAAAGCAAGCACTACTGCCGTATTGTAGGTCTTTCGATACGGCGGGTAGAATTATCTCCTTGAGCTGGTGCGACACTTTCTACTGTTTGGCAGTGAGCTCATCATTCATCTTCAGCAGGTGCTCTATCGTAATCAGGTGGTAGTGTGTATGCTCATTCACACCCAGGGCCAGTCTAGAGCAGCCAGATGTTTTTTTTTAGGGAGCCGAGAGAACCAGCATACTGTAAATGATCTCTGCATGAACATGCAAAACTCCACCCAGTAGAACAACGACATGACATTCGGTTCGAACCAGAAACCTTGTCCTATCATTGGAGTGTTTTTTGATGTTTTATTGAAGAGGCGAGTTGGAGCGGGTGGAGAAACGTGTCAGGAGTGTTGTGTGTGTGACATAAGAGTGTCAGCAAGAATTAAAGGTGTAGGAGACAGTAGTGAGAGCAGCTCTGCTGTATAGGTTAGAGACTGTAGCGGTGAGGATAAGACATGAGGCAGAGACGGAGGTAACAGAGATGAGGATGTTGAGGTTCTCTGCAGGAGTGACGGGATGGACAGGATCAGGGACGAGCGCATCGGAGGGACGGATCAGGTCGGCTGTTTCGGGGACGAGGTCAGAGAGACTAGATTGAGATGGTTTGGACAGGTACAGAGGAGGGAGATGGTTATATTGGTAGAAGGATGTTGGAGATGGAGCTGAAAGGTAAGAGGTCAAGAGGAAGGACAAAGAGGAGATTTATGGATGTGGTAAATGAGGACATGAAGGTAACTGGGGCAAGAGCAGAGTATAACAATTGATTTAACGGGAAAGCTGAAAGTAGAAGACGAAGATTTTTACTTTCCTGCATTACCTGGAATTCATTTACATGTACAGTATCTTAGAAGCTTATTCTTCACTTATTGTGCTGTGGATTATAGAAAGCTTTCGAAAGACCAGGATGCAGTTGTTGATATTTAAGTGGATTTTTTTTTTAAGCATTATTCCATAAAGGTTAAGCTTTATAAATCATAAAGGTTTATAAATCGGTGACAAATCGTGCTGTGACAAATCCCAGGACTCTTCTTCAAGGTCCCCTCGCTCTGAACATCCTTTCAACACACTAAGTACTGTTTATCTGGCGATACCCAGAAGAGGACGGGTTTCCTTGGTGGTTTTTATATGGCTCTAAATCCACAATTGGATTTCTATGAATCTTTTTTTGTGACGATATTCTGTTTGTAAAAACCTCTCTACAAATGAATTCGAGTTCAATCAAATCCAACGTCCTATCGGGCATCCGAATAACAACCGTTTCCTGTTTAATGCCATATATTATCTGTTACTCTAATTTGCTTCTGTTTAATTTTGTGGGGGTTTTTTTCACTCAGACACTCAGTTTATGAACAACTTAATCGTGACTTAATGAGCTCGTTTAAGTTTTGTGATGTTTCTAAAGATCCACATGGACAGAGCACAGCATGGAGTCCTCCTTCTTCTCATCCATTCTTGTTGATCCAGGACAGTTAGCTGCACGGCGATAAGGAATCCGAAGCAGCGGTTCTGTTGGATTCTTTTATCAAGGTGGTGGAGGCTTGCGGTTGATAAGGAGCTCGTGCAGAGCGGCCGATCGGCTCGCTGTGTGTGTCCGAGTGCTATCGATTCATAGACGCTTTCTCGCCACCTGCTGCTAACAGCGCTGGGCGTCAATACATTCTCACGGTTTTGTTTCTTTTTTTTTCCCTCTGTTTCTGTACAGAGATGGCAATGTTAAGTGTAGCAGAGATACCAAAGACACTCAAGGAATTTCACTTGAACTTTTCAGTTAAGAATAAAATGTGAATTAGATTTGTAAAGTTTCTTCGCGACGGACTTTGATGTCGGCTTTGACGATGCAAGTATTCGCAGAGGCCGGTGCTTTTTGGAGGCGAGTAGACATAAGGGTCGGTGTTACTTTTGGAAGCAAGTAGACAGAAAGCTAGGGTGCCAAAACATTTGGAAGTATGTGGAGACGAGCATTTGACGTCATCGGAATACCCGTGAGGAAGTTCCCCTCATTGTTCTGAGTGTTTTGATATGTCACATGTCCATGTTGTAAAAAGTTTTTTGATTGTCATATATTGGGGGCGGGGCTGCGGGACAACCTGAAGGCCAGTCGGTACACCGATTTAAACCTTTGTTCAGAGTATCGCTCTAAAGGAGCTGGCCGAGTTTGGTGTAGATAGTTCTAAAGCTTGCCGAGTTATAAACCTCCAAAATATATAATGGGAGTCTATGTGAAAAAAGGCCAATTCGAGACCCGGTACCAGAAGTACCGGTACTCGGATCGCTTAGAAAAGTAATAGCAACAAACTGCAGACCAGGATCTACAACATCTATCAACAAATATGTGAGATGTGAATGAGGCGTTATTTTGCTTTACTCTGACTTGAGCTTAGAGTCACAAGCTTTGGTACAAAAATGGAGGAGCTGCAAACTATTAAGTCTCTAGCCTTCTCATTTTGCTCGTTACTGTTAGTAATGTCAGAAGGTCAGAGAGCTAAAAGAAAATGTCAGACCAGCTTGCTTTGGGATCGACGTCTCTTATCTTATCGATTCAGCGCTAACCATTTTTGGTTATTTATAAAGAAATAATGTTCCAGTTGTGTTTGGTGAAAAGAAAGGGGTGAGATTGTTCAGCGATTATTATTGTATGAAAGTGACGTGACATACGGCTAAGTACGGTGACACATACTCATAATCTGTTCTCTGCATTTGACCCATCCAAAGTGCGCACACACACACACAGCAGAGAGAGAGAGAGAGAGTGTGTGTGTGTGAGAGAGAGAGACAGAGAGTGAGAGTGTGTGTGTGTGTGTGTGAGAGAGAGAGAGAGAGTGTGTGTCTGTGTGAGAGAGAGAGAGTGAGAGAGTTAGAGACAGAGAGAGTGTGTGTGTGAGAGAGAGAGACAGAGAGTGAGAGAGAGAGTGTGTGTGTGTGTGTGTGTGAGAGAGAGAGAGACAGAAAGAGAGAGAGAGTGTGTCTGTGTGTGTGTGTGAGAGAGAGAGAGAGAGAGAGAGAGAGAGAGAGAGAGAGTGTGTGTGTGAGAAAGAGAGTGAGAGCGAGAGAGTGCATGAGAGAGAGTGACAGAGAGAGAGAGTGAGAGAGAGAGAGTGTGTGTCTGTGTGAGAGAGAGAGAGAGAGAGAGAGAGAGAGAGAGAGAGAGAGAGAGTGTGTGTGTGTGTGTGTGTGTGTGTGTGTGTGTGTGTGTGTGTGTGTGTGTGTGTGTGTGTGTGTGTGAGAGAGAGAGAGTGAGAGTGAGAGAGAGCGAGTGAGAGTGCGAGTGTGTGTGTGTGTGTGTGTGTGTGTGTGTGTGTGTGTGTGTGTGTGTGAGCGCGAGAGCGAGCGCGAGCGTGCGCGAGCGAGCTCGCGCGCGCGCGCTGTGTGTGTTTGTGCGCGCGCGCGCGCGAGCGCGAGCGCGCGCGTGTGTGTGCGCCCGCGCGTGCGCGTGTCGCGCGTGCCTGTGCGCGTGTGCCCGCGCGCGCGCGTGCGCGCGCGCGCGTGTGTGTCTGTGTGCGCGCGCGCGCTCGCGCGCGCGCGCGCGCGCGCGCGCGCCGCGCGCGCGCGGGTGTGTGTGTGTGTGTGTGCGAGCGCGAGCGCGCGCGCGCGCGAGCGTGTGTGTGTGTGTGTGTGTGTGTTGGCGCGAGCGCGCGCGCGCGCGCGCGCGCGCGCGTGTGTGTGTGTCGCGCGCGCGCGCGCGCGCGCGTGTGTGTGTGCGCGTGCGCGCGCGCGCGGAGCGTGGTGTGGGTGTGTGGTGCTTAGTGTGTGGTGTCGCGCCGCGCGAGAGCGCGCGACAGCGCGCGCGCGTGATTGTGTAGTAGTGGTGGCTGTGTAGTGTGCGCGCCGCGCTGCGCGCGGCGTGTGTTGTGTTGTGTTGTGTTGGTGTGCGCGCGCGCGCGACGCGCGCGCGCGCGCGCGCGCTGTGGTGTGTGTGTGTGTGGTGTGTGTGTGTGTGTCGTGTGCGCAGCGCGCAGCGGACGCGTGTGGGTGTGTGTGTGTATGGTTGTTGGGCGCGCGACGCGCGCGCAGAAGCGGCGCGCGCACGAACTAGGCGTGTGTAGTGTGATGTGTTGTGTGTGTGTGTGGGTGTTGTACGCAAGGAGCGCGCGCGCGCGCGCGCAAGACGCGTGTGTGTGTGTGTGTGGTGTGTGTGTGTGACGTGTGTGTGTGCTGTGCGCGCGCGCGCGCGCGCGCGAGCGAGCGCGAGGAGCGAGCGAGAGCGCGTTCCAAGTGTTTCAGTAAGATGAAGGTCTTCACCTGTCGTCCTGCCACCAGAGACTCCTCCTGACATCTAGAGGAAGATTATTGCCCCACCTCGGTGCCAGGGCAGTATAGAGAGTTACCCTGAGAGATGGTAGGACCAGTGCAGTGATGGTAGTGAGAACTTGTTTTTATCCTGTTTGCCGTTTTAATAAACACCGACTTGCCCTCGCATTCTGTCAGAATCTCATAACGTGAAACAGAAGCTAAATTAGGACTTTGGGAAACTTTGTAGAAATCAGTTCGCTTCCCAAAAGGGAAACGATCCAAAACCCGGGACACGACGAAACCTTAACAACCCCCCAAACTGACGTTTAGTCCCTTTATTTCCCCTGTGAAGATATAATTGCAAACCGTACAAATATAGAGTATAAACGCGCCGTAACAGCAGCCGTGTCTGTTTTTTCTTTTCTTTTCTTTTCCTTCTTTTCTTTTGCCATTTGTGCTTAATTACTTCTATAGAACTGAAGCGTACAAACATGTGCTTTAGCTTCATCCTGCACAATCTAGCGTAATTAGATCTGATTGGAGTTCAGCTTGCTCACTGCGGCGCCACTCCAGAAAACCGCCTGGCGTCCGTGCGGTTCTCGAACCGACACTTAATAATAAATAAAGAAAAAATAATAAACACACACTCCTACACACACACACACACACACACACACACACACACACAAACACACGCGCGTACGTACGCAGACCGGAGCAGTGTTTCAGCCTCTGTTTTCGGTGTGTCCTTTTATTTATTTATTTTTAACGCTCTCACACGACGCCCGCGTGTCGAGTGGACGACATTACACAAAACGTAATTACACACCGCCGCTCAGCCACTTTCCTGCTTTCAGTGAGCCATAATGCATAACTGAAAGGAGGCTGAAGCAGAAAATTGTTAATGTGTTAGGTTCCGTGTGTGTGTTTTGAGTGTCGGCGACGTGTTTGTTCGATGATATTCTGTCTTTTGCCATCAAAGCCTGTTACCTTGGCAGTCACACTTTGCAGCTTTTCCCTGATCGCTCGCACGGATGACACGAAATGGCCGACTTCCTGTGAAATGCTTAAAGCACTCGGATAACATTTAAAGATGTGTGTGTGTGTGTGTGTGTGTGTGTGTGTGTGTGTGTGTGTGTGTGTTTTTACTGGAAGCAAAAAAAAAGCGGAAACGATGTAACTGAGATTCATTGAAAGCAAACTTGACTTGGTTTTAATGTTTTAATCCAGTTATGAGAAGAGAAGCAGTGAAGCCTCTCATCGATGATCTACTTCCTGTGAATGAGTCGTCACTACCGGAGAGATACCGTATCAAACGGATACGCTACTGATCTTAGAGAAAACTGATCACCTTCTGAGCGATCAGAATCCGCGACTAGATTCTTCATACATATATCACTTAACATCATTTGGCGTAAGATAAATATTTTTTGTTTGTTTCGCAGTGGGCACAGTGGCTTAGCGGTTAGCACGTTCGCCTCACACCTCCAGGGTCGGGGGTTCGATTCCCGCCTCCGCCTTGTGTGTGTGGAGTTTGTATGTTCTCCCCGTGCCTCAGGGGTTTCCTCCGGGTACTCCGGTTTCCTCCCCCGGTGCCTCGGGGGTTTCCTCCGGGTACTCCGGTTTCCTCCCCCGGTCCAAAGACATGCATGGTAGGTTGATTGGCATCTCTGGAAAAAATTGTCCGTAGTGTGTGAGTGTGTGAGTGAATGAGAGTGTGTGTGAGTGCCCTGTGATGGGTTGGCACTCCGTCCAGGGTGTATCCTGCCTCGATGCCCGATGACGCCTGAGATAGGCACAGGCTCCCCGTGACCCGAGAAGTTCGGATAAGCGGTAGAAGATGAATGAATGAATGAATGAATGTTTGTTTCGCTAAACAGATCTAAATTCATCAGGTACACAGAGCTGTGAGTCAAATCTAGCGTGATGTGTGATTCAGTCATCGATTCCTGTTAGCCTATTGATTTTCCGTCTTGTGGTTTCCGTACTACAGGAGAAGGGTTTGCAGTGAAAACTGGACGCTTTGCTGTTTTAAACAAATAAACCTGCTGTGATGAGCTTCAACTGCGAGGGGAACTGAGAAAGGCTGCCGCACTTGTTGGTATCGATCAGACCGTTTGAAACCAATGCTTAAGCCTGAGATTTGGGGGAAATTTCCACTCGTACTTCTATCTATTTATCTATCAGAAAAACTGAGAGTTTGCTTTCACCGCAGTTTGGAGGAAACGTCTGGAAATCGATCGGAGCGTCTCCAGGCCAGGCTGGTCTTTTTTTTTTTTTTTTCACTCGAATTAGTCTTTTGTTTTCTGTCGCCTGCCTGTCTGAACTTAAATTAAATTGGAGAGCAGAGGAAGAGGAGAAGGAAGAAGAGTGTAGTAAGGTGTCCTGTACATATAGAGGCTCGGCTTGGATCCGGCTCTCACGGCTCACGCAGCTCTTCCTTCTGATTAGAGCTTGACTTTAGAAAGCAAATTCACGCGAGACTCCCGATATTCCTAATTAAAGCTAGACAGAGGAAGCAGACACTGACCCAAAGGCCCTTTTTACCCCTGTTTATTATTATTATTATTATTATTATTATTATTATTATTATTAATAAATGTATTTATTTGTTTAAGTACTTTCTTTAAACAAATACTAAGCCTAACATGAAAAAAAAATCAATTTCCTTGTTGAGCCCTGAAGGAATGTGGACAAAAATAGTAAAATAAATAAATAAATAATAAAAAAATAAATAGTAAAATAAATAAATAAAATAAAATAAATAAAACTAAAACTAAAACTAAACAAACAAACAAACAAACAAACAAACAAACAAATAAATAAATAAATGGTTGGCATTCTAATAATATAATAATAATAATAATAATAATAATAACAGGGCTGTGGTGCATTATTGTAGTTTAACTACATTCTAGGAAAATAATCAAATAAATAAAATAATTTCTGTCCTGCTGGCATTCTAACAAAAAATGTTAAAATACAACTACTAATAAAATAATTAGGACGTGGTGCATTAGCTCTTAGAAGATGCCCTTTTAAGCCCCTGGCATTATGATTTCAAATATATGAAAGACAGAAAATGGCATTCACCCGATTCTATGGAGATAATGAAGATGTTATTTTAGTTAAGAATAAAACTCACTGAAGGGAAAAGAACACAGGACGTGAAAGACGTGACTTTGCTATGAGTAGGGTTTATTTTTGCTTTACTCTGACTTTATCTAGGGGAAAAGGCACGAGCGTCCGTCTAGTGGGACTTTACTGAAGACTCCTGAACTGATCCGATTAAACTCTTAAAATCGGTGCAAGATATTTTTACTCATTTCAGCAAAACAAAATAATTGTTGAGCCCTGAAGCAACATGGGCAGAAGACAAAAACTAATTCTGCTAGAAAATCTGCATGAATCGTGTACATGGAACATGGAGCACAGAGATACACATTTTTTGGGCTGAAATCTTAAATCTATATTCATTCATTCATTCATTCATTCATTTCCTACCGCTTATCCGAACTTCTCGGGTCACGGGGAGCCTGTGCCTATCTCAGGCATCATCGGGCGTCGAGGCAGGATACACCCTGGACGGAGTGCCAACCCATCACAGGGCACACACACACTCTCATTTACTCACACACACACTCTCATTCACTCACACACTACGGACAATTCTCCAGAGATGCCAATCAACCTACCATGCATGTCTTTGGACCGGGGGAGGAAACCGGAGTACCCGGAGGAAACCCCCGAGGCACGGGGAGAACATGCAAACTCCACACACACAAGGCAGAGGCGGGAATCGAACCCCCGACCCTGGAGGTGTGAGGCGAACGTGCTAACCACTAAGCCACCGTGACCCCCCCTAAAAGTTCAAAATCGTCTTAATCCGATCTAAGATGCGTCGGCGTGTCTGATCCCACGATGATTGACAGGAGCGTCTGTCAGAAGCAATGTAAACAATCCAGGAAGTGCTGTTGCCGGAGAAGCGTGTAGGACTGATAATGGAGCTTCCCGACGCTTTTGTTTTCGCATGTCGTGAGTCATGAACGTCGCGCGGTGTGTCATGTGGATTCCTCTGCTAATTCTCACACTGAGGTTGTCTCAGACCGCTACACGGATCAGCAGGAGCAAGGCGCACATCAGATCTGGATCGGGGCAGAAATAAGGATGCGTCCTCTGGCAAAACCTCGAGTCTCTCATGGTCATGAACAGCAAGGAATCGCTTTAGACTTTTGACCTTGAAATAAGTTTCCTATCATTTAACTGCGTATGAGGAGAAGCTTATTAAACACTGGGATTTGTACGTGAAGCTCAGCAAGGTCAACAGAAATTATATGAACCTTTTAGATCTTTGTGAGATGTTATGGAGAAAAAATATATTAGCTTTTTGTTTTTTTCTTTTTGGAAGCTAACAAGCATGATAGATAGAACTACGATGGATGTGGGCGTGACCAGACGCACGATTCGGAACGCAAGTTGCTCCACCCACTCAAAAGAATCCTTTATTTTTGTCACATTTACAGCATTTAGCAGACGCCCTTACCCAGAGCGACTTACATTTTTATACAACTGAGCAATTAAGGGTTAAGGGCCTTGCTCGGGCGCCCAACAGTGGGAACCTGGTGGACGTAGGAATCAAACTCACAACCTTCCGATTCTTAGCCCAACACCTTAACCATTAGGCTACCACATCCCCCCACATCTACATTTCTTCATATATCCCAACTCTGAAAGTTTGGGGTCGGAGCACAGGGTCAGACATGATGCAGTGAGGGTTAAGGGCCTCGTTCGAGGGCCCGACAGCGGCTGCTTGGCAGTGCTGGGGCTTGAACCCTTAAATAAACAGCAGATCGCTTGTATAGCATCAAATATAATCTCGCTAGCATGAAATGATCCAGAACAACATGAACGAAAAAAAAAACAATTCTGAATTGCTCGAATTGCTAATTCTAAAAGAAGCAGCTTTTAATCCAAGCAACTTCCTGTTGTCCTTTACGTTATAGCGGCTATAAACGATAGACTTGGACAATTCTCTTTAAAATGGAATAAGCCAACCAAGATAAGATGAGAAAAGATACGATGAGATAAGATGAGATAAGATGAGATACGACTGCTTCAGATCACAAGAGAAATATATAATGAAATATAAATAAAAAATTCTATTTAAACAAAATGTATACAAAAGTACTAAAGGTGCTTGGGAACTAAGAACATACTGCACACATACTATAACACACAGTAAAATACACGTGCGGTCCCAAACAAATCCGATAATCGTCTCTCTTCCTTACAGAAAACGTCACTGTATCGGTGATCCATCTTATGGATGTGTTGATGGAGCATCTTCGTAAGAACCAGCAGTTACTATGCGCTTGTGGTCTACTGTGGGCATGTGACAGCCTAGTGGTTCGAACCCCAGGTCCACCAAGCTGCCACTGCTGGGCCCCTGAGCAAGGCCCTTAACCCTCAGTTGCTCAGTTGTAAGTCACTCTGGATAAGGGTGTCTGCTAAATGCCGTAAATGTAAATGTAATGTAAATGGTTAAGGTGTTGGGCTACCAATCGGAAGGTTATGAGTTCGATCCCAGGTCCACCAAGCTGTCACTGCTGGGCCCCTGAGCAAGGCCCTTAATCCCACTACTTGTACTTAATTGTACAAAAAAGAGATGATGTAAGTTGCTCTGGATAAGTGAATCTGCCAAATGATGTAAATAACTACGGAAACGGTAGCATAAGAGGACGAAATTATTAATAAGTAGAAATAATTTGTTACTTTCTAGTATATTTTATTTATTTATTTATTTATTTATTATTATTATTATTATTATTATTATTATTATTATTATTATTATTATTATTATTAAAGCCCAGCCTCTAGTCCAGCTGTCATTTTCTGCCATTGTCCCTCATTTTTTTCTCGTCTCCCCATTCGTTTTTTTTTCTCTCCTTCCTGCTGTTTTCCATTCGCTCGTCTCAGCTCGCCCTTCGGACATGTGCTTTACTCCAGCGGATGTGGTCTGGTTGCTTCACTGTCACACAAACTCTTTGTGCAACATCTGTGTCATTTTCCCTGCATGAGCCAGCACCACTTTACATTTCACTCACAATTCACTGCCCACACACACACACACACACACACACACACACACACACACACACACACACACACACACACACACACACACACACAGAGTCTAATAAGCACCCTCAGATAGTTATATAAGAACTCTTGGCAGCGACTGAAATATCTCCTAAATTGTAAGAACATTTTTGTTTGCCCTGAAATTGTCTCCCATACAGATGATGGAAGGAAAAAAATAAAATAAATAAATAAATAAATAATAATAATAATAATAATAATAATAATAATAATAATAATAATAATAATAATAATAATATGCTGACACGATGAAACCGAATCAGAAGATGATTATTTTCCTATAAGATCACATTCCGAAGTTCCTTATTCCTTTTATTCCATCAATTTGCCAACAATTGCAATCTTTCATTTGCTATTTTATTTGAATCCGTTTTTAGTTACGTACAGTATAGTAGTGTGGAACAAAATAAATTCCTATCAAGAGTCACTCGGTCACTACGTTCCTCCTCACACCTCCGGGGTTGGGGGTTCGATTCCCGCCTTCGCCTTGTGTGTGTGGAGTTTGCATGTTCTCCCCGTGCCTCGGGGGTTTCCTCCGGGTACTCCGGTTTCCTCCCCCAGTCCAAAGACATGCATGGTAGGTTGACTGGCATC
>NC_062537.1:19642340-19707340 GCF_022655615.1 Tachysurus fulvidraco
AAAAAAAATGGAAAATGGGGTATGAGGAAGGTGACAATATCAACAGTAATAATAATAATAATAATAATAATAATAATAATAATAATGAAAAATCTAATTAATAAGAAATGACGAATAGTAATAATAGTAGTAGCAGTAATAGTAATGATAAACATATTTACAAATATACTCATAAGATACTACATACTACAAATATAAAGGATCAGGAAGAGGACAAATAGAAATAGTAGTAGTAATAGCAATAATAATAATAATAATAATAATAATAATAAGGTTGATATTGATAGAGCTATTAATGCTCTATAAAATTTTTTTTTTTTTATAAATATGTCTGCTTTCATTGTTATACCCATGACATGCAAAGCCCAGGCGCCACGCCCACGTCACACTTACCCTATGTGTGTGCTTATATATATATATATACTATTATGCTCCAAATGAATGTGTGTGCACCTCATCCAATATGTGATGCATTAAAACACCGAGACAAGTGCTGGGCCAGCCGGAGACAAGAAATCCCAGGCAAAAGTAGAATTCCATTTGACCTGAACAGAAATTACGATGTGTGGTTTTTTTTTTCAGTTCCAGATGTGTAATAATAATAATAATAATAATAATAATAATAATAATAATAATAATAATATTGCTTTAATATAACTTTCTATTCTGACTCTTTTTTTCCTTTTTCTGTCCCTCTTTTCTCAGGTTCCTCACCAGATGAGCGCTCTGACCTTCTTTCGTTACGAACAGCCCGTTCTGGATTACTGCCAAGCCCATCAGCCGATGCGCCTCAACGTGAACTACGATTGTCCGCCTCAGGGCCTCGACGATCTAGCGCCACGTGACAGGGGCACCATTCAGACCGTGGCTCTACCAGCTGTTCCACCCTCTGGCTCACCTCCTATCCTGAGAACACCGGTACAAGGCCCTGGCATTCCTTACCCGGGGACGGAGCGCTCCGTAAAGTACCCGTCCATCGAGCGGCCTACGAGCACCCTCACCTTCCGACGCTAGCGCTCTCAGACGATGACACAGAGTCTTTTTTTTTTTGGATGCTAATGACCCTTTCAGGAGTTAGCGCCTTTGGAGAAGGAATTTCATTCCACAAAAGGATCGAAATTAACGCGGAAGGATTGTGGACTTTTTTTTTCTGGAGGATCTACAGTATAAAAGAGCCGACCGAGGACTCTCGACTCCGGCGTTCGATACGCGATACTCCGTGTACAGGGAGATGGGATTTCACTTGTGTTTTTTTTTTGTTGTCATTTAGTTTTTTTTATTCTTCTTTTCGACACAAACGCTGCTCTTCTGAGTCCTGTTCAATGGAAAATTGAAACTCGATACAGCATGCGTGGTGCGTTAAATGGCACTTTAGTTGCTGTTCTGTGTCCTTTTCGTGCCAAACACGACGGGACGTTGCCTTTGAAATGCTGATAATGGTGATTCACTCACGCTGTGTCGAGAATGAAACAGAACGTGCAATAAACAAGTTTCGTATTGGGAGGGGAGAAAAAAAGGGAGGGGGGGGGGATGGGTGCAAAGACAAAATATAAGCCAACATGTAAAAGAAAGAAATTAAAGTTTACCGGGTGCCCAAAGAAATCCAGCCGTTAGCTTCCGGTCCGTTTCCAGACAGCGGCGCTCTGCGATCCGTGATAGAGATCTGGACGTTCCGTCCGAGCGTCCTGTAATCCCTTCAGACACTAAGACGCTCTGCAGTAAAGAAAGTTTTCAGAGTGGTTTACGGTGCAGACCTCCAGAGACGTGCGCATGTACCAAAGATCCAAAGTTCTTTTAGATATCCAGTCCACACCAGCGGTTTGGTTGTTACCAAAACCACCAAATCTGAGACACAAACGAATGATTTCCCTTCAGCTGTAGCGTCAAGCACTGAAGTAAAATCGGAAACATCGCGCTAGTCAGACGTCTGGATGTCTTTTTGTCCAGATTCAGTTAGCAGGTAGAATTTATCGTCTTTCAAACTACCCCGAGTATCTTCTGACCATCAGTACAGGTGGATTTGTGTGATATAATTGTTGTTCCTGCTCACGATATACGATGGGGGTCACGGTGGTTTAGTGGTTAGCACGTTCGCCTCACACCTCCAGGGTCGGGGTTTGATTCCCGCCTCCGCCTCGCGTGTGTGGAGTTTGCATGTTCTCCCCGTGCCTCGGGGGTTTCCTCCGGGTACTCCGGTTTCCTCCCCCGGTCCAAAGACATGCATGGTAGGTTGATTGGCATCTCTGAAAAAGTGTGTGAGTGAATGAGAGTGTGTGTGTGCCCTGTGATGGGTTGGCACTCCGTCCAGGGTGTATCCTGCCTCGATGCCCGATGACGCCTAAGATAGGCACAGGCTCCCCGTGACCCGAGAAGTTCGGATAAGCGGTAGAAGATGAACGAATGAATGAATGATATACGACAGGAGAGAAGTTTTCTCTTAATACTTAATAACTAAAGTTATCTAAATCAAATATATACATGAATAGATTTTATTAATAAACCCAGCAAAAATTCTGCTTTTTATGCGACAGAGTCGACGCCAGTCTGAATAAGAACGTCTTAGGTGAAAGGAAAGGAAGTGGGCGGAGCTTACAGGCAGGGTGTGTTCGTATCAGAGAGCTTAAAAACACTTCGGTAACTGTCAATCATTCAAGATTAATGAATCAATTGGCACATCATCGGGCATTAAAAAAAAATAAAAATTGGCGTATTTTTGAAGGACACTGGACGTGGTACCAGGCTACGATCGCGTAGGAACAAATAACTCGTTATATCACACAAGTCTAAACAGTACGTCCGTCAGTCTGTTCACTATCCAGTGGGAAAAGAAAATGCTCGGTCGTGGATTACACAGTGTGTGAGGATCCCATTAGGTCTTGTTTGTTTACACGGAGATAAATAAGCGCTCGCTTGCCGTGTGTTTAGCGTCGATGGCACGGGATCGAGTGACATTCTCGACATTTTAGGATGTTTTAATAGATTTCCATGTTTAGTATTTCAACGCTTCGCTATCAGAGTGTCTCCCGAGTCCCGAGACGTCGAATGTCTGCCACTAGAAGCCATGTTTCCATCCACAGGAAGTCAATTCCACACAGGCGAAGTATGGACCAGTGGCGATTTCCATTCATTTTTACTTGTAAATGGACTACAACTCTAAAGGAACGTTGGGATTATTGCCTGTAAACATGGATATTTTTATTTTTTATTTTTTCTGTCACCCCGTGTGCCTGTGTGTTTGGACTCAACACGATGAATGTGGATCTTGTACCTCACCATCGGTGGATTTTCTGGATTTTTTTTTTTTTTTTTTTTTTTAATCCTATTCTCCCGCGCACCCCGACCACGTTCTCGCCCGTCGAGGTCAGAGGTAAATTCGGAACCTGTCAGACTTTTAATTCGACCTCGACGTGCGAACCGATCGGGGAAGACGATGACTCAGCCTCGCCGTGAGAGACACGGCACCCTCGAGGCGATCGGTGACTCTCCATAATGTTTGCAGACGCTAATTAATTAACACACAGGACGTGTTTATCTTGTACATAGAGAGGAAAAGTATCACATCGTTTGCTTCTTGATACACACACACACACACACACACACACACACACAGATGGTGAACAGTAGGTGTTGCTCTGCAGAGACTGATCTCAGAACAGCTGTAAGAGAAATCTCCAGTAATATATCCACATTTTAAAGGTCGATATTTTTCTATCTGCTCTTATGACCTTTACATCTCATCGTGCTCATTAGTTTTCATAATCCGTCCTTTTTGCTCGCCCGACGCGCCGAGCTTCGACGGTGTAAAGATTTCACGGAACACTCCGGAAAAATACGGTCTCGTCATTTTAACGATGTTCCACATGGTGTCCATGCTCCCTGGTTTCATTCTGCTGTGGTATTTTCCTCCGACTTTCCCGCTCAACGTCGGGTTTGATCTCCTCTGCTGTGTTTTGCAATTTTGAAAAGTCCTGGCAATACACACACACACACACACACACGCAAAAAAAAAGGATATAAAAAAAAAGACAAAAAGTAAAAAATATCTACATGTACTATAAGAGTAGCTTGTGTTGTGTTCCAAAGCTTCATGTATGAATAATGAGCTGTTGATTTGATATTATTGTTAATGCCGTGGAAGTTTTACCCACAATGCTCCAGTATCGCCCACCAGGAAGAAAATAACGGATAAGAATACAGGAAAGAGAGAGAGAGAGAGAGAGATACAGAGAGAGAGAGAGAGAGAGAGAGATACAGAGAGAGAGAGAGAGAGGCACGCCGAACACACCCTGAGGATACTCTCCAGACGTCATTTCATTGATCACACACACACTCTACACACACACACACACACACACACACACACACACACACACACACACACACACACACGCTGTACACTCCGAACCCGAGCGTGGCGCATCCCGTCGGCCTGATTAGTCCCGATCTCCCGGAAGTGCATTATGGGAAAGCAAAAGTAAAAAAATAAATAAATTTATTGAAGGAAAGCTGTGTGGTTGTGTTCCAAACCCGAACGCAACAAGGTAGAACCCGACTCGTCGGCCTGTCTCGTCTCGGCGCCGCTCGGTAGCGGCTTCTCAGATACATCGTGATGATCTGACACCGAGAAGCTCAGAGGAGATTTGTGTATTAGGATCAAAGTTCAAGACACGAAAGCTGGCGAAAAAAAGGGATGCGGAAGGGGCGGAGCCACCAGGGTTCGACGCCCGAATATCACTAATCCAAGAATATTTCATTCAATAGGATCGGATGAAACTTTAACCGTGATTAAGTTACGGATTAAAAATAGGACACGTTTTTATTTTGCTTTATTTTAGTTTGCTCTCTTTATCTCTCTTTTTTTTTTTTTTTTTTTTTTTGGTTTGTTTTTTTTGTTGCGTTTTCCTTCGTGTGTTTTCTCTTTTGTTCGGTTTTGTGTTGTTTTGCTCGGCTTGGTGTGTTTGTTCCTTTCTTTTGCTTTGTTTTATACAGAAACTTCACGTTCCCGTGGTTTTTAGCCGATAAGATAAAAAGCGATCTATCTTAAACGGGACGTTCTGAATAATGAACGGATGCTCTTCTGTCTTTATTTTCGTCCATTCTTTTTTACGTCGGTTCGTCGGAGCGATGCATGTCATCATACGAGTGAAGGTAATAACGGTAAAAAAAAATAATATATTTTAAACTTTTATATTCGACTCTATGAAAACTCTTTCCCTTTTTAATCATCTGCCTTCAGCTAAATTATCCATTTTGAAAAATTCGTGTGATCGGCTGCACCTGAGGTTCTGCTACGGAAGCCTCGTCAGGAACCGAGTCCATCAGTCCATGGACCGTGCCAGTTAAACCAAAAAAATCGTTCCTTATTCTGGCTTTTTTCCTGTTTATTGAGAAATAAGGCTCTGCATATTCACAGAATTTAATATATACTGTAGTACAGAGTACACAGGAGATGTGGAAGCCTAGTGGTTAAGAGGTTGGACTGCTGATCAGGAGGTTTCAGAAGAGTTTAGGTCCCAGGTCCACCAAGCTGCCACTGCTGGGCCCCTGACCAACACCCTTAACCATCAATTGTGCTAAATGAGATCAAAATGTAAGTAGCTCTGGATAAGGGCTAGAGGTCTTCTCGGGTCTAAACACATGTACCCGACCTGAAGTGACCCAAATCACTTTTTACCCGAACCCGACGTGTATATATATATATATATATATATATATATATATATATATATATATATATATATATAAGAAAGACCCGACCCGAGACAAACCCAAAAAAATTAGACCCGAGTCTGACCCGACGGCAATTTTGTTTTTTTAACCCGAATGGACCTGAATGTTACTTTAATGTAACCGCTACAGCGTGGATTTAAAATTGATTGACAGGTCTGTTTCAACGTAAATTAGCTTACCGCCAGTAACACGATGTCACAAGCGGTCTTGGCAAACATAGGAGAGGTTGGAAAAGGACTCAAGTCGATGCACACACACACGCGAGATGCAGTAGTCCGGGTCTTCTCGGGTCCGTTCGGTAAAAACACTTTCGTTTTAAATGACCCGAGACCTGACGCCGCTATTATTAGACCCGACCCGTGTCCGAAGCACACGTGAAACTTTTAGACCCGAACACGCCCGCGTCCCGGGTCGGACCTTGGGTTTTCGGATCCAAGTGGACCCGTGAAGACCTCTAATAAGGGCGTCTGCCTAATGCCATAAAGGTATATCTGACACACAGCTGATCATCAGGAAAAGCAATGTGTTAAACTTTTTATTTGGTTTTATAATGTCCTCATTGTTCTTAAGAGAGAATGGGACATGACGTCTGTGGGGGTTTCGCTAAGACTAAACCACATCCTCGAGATTATAAGGATACGTCGTGTATGTTTGCGTATCCACTTCACGTCGTCTGGGGAGGCTAAGTCAAAGTCACTAAGCATGCTGAAGCCTTTTGTCTTTATTATCTTTGTCACATTGTGTTGGTTTGTTATGTAAAATAAGGCTCTTATGGAAAGACTAGACAGAGACATTTCCACATTCTTTCAGGGATCCAATCAAGCATGAAGTGTCTGACTGGCCAGAAAGGCTGTGTGTGATTCGCTATGCACTGAGGAATAGATGCTTTTCAACCCATTTGTCCTTTGATCAACTCATTAGCGAAGCAACGATTGAACGTTCGAGCTGCTAGAACGTGTCATGATGCGTATTGTTTTTCAATCCAGGACAAAGTGGCTGTGTAGCATAGCTTCTTACTTAAGTGGACGACATGCCCGTTTAGGCTAACGTTCCCATAATTAGACAACAACAACCCTCGTATTTCCGAACTCCGTTATGGATTTAATCGGTCCGTCCACTGATGCATTGACTCTGAGGTTAAAGTGCATGAGGTCAGATTTAATTTGGAGGTACAGTATCGTAAAGCATATGTTCTGTTAATCGCTTATTTTTAGTTCTCCTTTAATACTTTTCCATATTAAAAATGATTTATTTACAAAAATATGAAATATTTATTATAATTTTTTTCTGCACTAAAAAAAGTAACATTTGTATTTTCTTTATATTTATTTATTTAACTCATTTTTATTTTTGATTTTCAGCCATTAATTTTTGTTTCAGCACAGAAGCATCACACGTTTGTTGTAGAAGATTTTCAGTGCTAAGAAATCAATCAATCAATCAATCAATCAATCAATCAATCAATCAATCAATTAATAAAACTATTAAAAATAAAAAGGGCATTTTAAAATACTCTAAAATTTATTTGAAGTAATAATTCCAGAAAATCATGTCTGAAAAATCGTCAGTACCATTATTTATATCAAATTCTTGCTGATGTTACTGTAAAAAAAAAAAATAAATAAAAAATAAAAGCCTTTATTTCATATAATCGCATCATGGCAGTATCTTAGAGATAGAAATCCAAAGCACGCAGGAATCACGGTCCTTTTCCACACACTCTCCTTTATTTTACTCGATTCCTATATGGTTCACCGAGCAAAGATGGAAACGCCTTTGAATTGAAACTGACAGCCAGCAATTTATCCTCAGAGTCATTGGTTCATTTCAAATCCAATGTGCTGGAATATAGGGCCAAAACAACAGAAATTGCATCAGCATTCACTTACTTATGAGTTGTGTGTGTGTATTTGTGTGTATGTGTGTGTGTGTGTGTGAAAGAGAGAGAGAGAGAGAGAGAGAAAGAGAGAGATTCAAAGTTTATTCTAATTTATATGACAACACTGGTTTAATATACAGCATATGTGAAAACTGACACGGAAAATCAATTCGAGTCCATAGATGTGATGTTACATGCAGCTTTATTTGCATTTCTGTCGTCTCAGACTCTAAATGTTACCAACTGGATCCTGAATATTTATTTTACAGTAACGACGCACTATTGTACGGTGGCTGAGAAGTGCAAAACACATTAACAAATCCGAAAACAAATGAACAAATCTGAAAACAAATTAACAAATATGAAGACAAATGAACAAATCCGAAAACACAACGACAATTCAGACAACCCGGAAGAGGTCGGTATAGTTTGCGATTGGAACACTTACAGATCATTGGAAAAGACACCTGTCACTCAAAGTATACATGAAGTTCAACAGTCTGCCGAAAGGAAAAGTTGGAATGGATGGATGGAATGGATTACTGTGGATTAATTCTGTTATTTTCTTGTATTTAAATGGAGAACTTTACACATTACACATAAGATTCCATACATGTATATCTTGAGTGACAGGTGTCTCGTCCAATGATCTGTAATGCCCCTTTACCACCGAGGCAGTTCGAGTGCAGGTTCGGAGCCTAATTTAGAACCAGTTCTTTCTGTTTCGACCGCCAAAGCACCGGCTCCGAACCAGGAAAAGTGGTTCTTAAGTAGCACCAAAACGTTGTTGGTCTAGACTTAAGAACCGCTGGGGGCGGGGCTACTGTTAGCGCATTTGATAATGTACCTTAAGTACACTAATGTTTAATACACTTTTACTTTACCGCGATATGATACATTATCAGCACACATGATAGTAGGTAGCTACATGCTAAGGCAAATTTTTTTCTGTGTTAATGATAAAATAATGTTATGTACTTTATCGATTACAGCCTCCGTTTATACAGATTACATGGAGCCGCACGTACACGTTTTATTCGCCGCATTTGGATGCCGATGTAGGTTCGCAAAGCCATGAGCATTAACAGTAAAGCAACATCCGCCATAGTTGTTGTGTTTGTGTTTGTCGCTGCTGTGCTAACATTGCTGGGACACGTGACACGTATACAGTGACGTCACACTCGGCGCTGTGATGCTCTCTAGCCGATGGAAAGGCAAACCGGTTCTTAGAAGGTTCGCCAGTGGAACCAACTTTGAACCAGAACTAGCGCTTAGCTCTGAACCAGCACCCGGTTCTATCCGGTGGAAAGGAGGCACCAGTTTCCATTCAAAAACAATACCTAACTTTTCCAGGTTGTCTGACTTGTCGTTGTGTATTTGGATTTGTTCATTTGTTTTCAGATTTGTTAATGTGTTTTGGCCTTCTCGGCCACCGTACTATTGCCTTTATTACCGCTACCGATATCAAAAAGTGTAATCTGTTCTGAATCAATCGATCAAGAAGACGCATTCTTCAGCTCTGTTTACGCTCGTTTGTCGTTAAAAGAAATTTCACCTTGTTTTGCGAGTGTCCTGTAGACTCACATCCCGGTGGGATAAAACCAACCATGGATTAAGATTAATAACAGATTTGCCGTAAACCTTATCTTCGATATTCGTGCTAATCGGTTGTTACTATCACAATTGTGCGTGATATAACATTACGGTTCCCTTAACACTTAGAATCTACACAAAACTACACTGCCATTGGATAGAATTTATTTAAACTATGGCTAAAATTAGGTCAAAATAAAAAAGCAAATATTCAGTTACAGTATGTCTAAATATCTAAATTACTTCTGAAACTATAAATATGAATTTATTTTCTGTTATAATCCTCAATATAGTCATAATTACTTTGGATTAAAAAAAATAAAGAACGAATACATAAAAGTTCTTTTTTTTTCATATTCCAATAAATATCTGTTAAAGGGAACCTTAATGATTTTTTGTTTTTCTTTTTTCTTATTTTTGTTATGTTGTTTTTTTAATCTGTTAAATGTTCAGGCTAGTTATGTTTTTTGTTCTGTTAAATGTTCACGCTAGTTCCAAAGGAATCATTCGATAGAGAACGCACACATCTTCCGAACCAGATTTGTTTATTCTCTATTACACACTAATTCCCCAGTGCAGCAGCACCGCTTCATTCCAGCTCTCTTTTAAAGAAAGTTCTGTTGTTTTGTTTTGTTTGTTTAGTTGCTTGTTTTTCCCCAATTTGTTCAATGAGCACTAATGGCATTGCATTTGCAAGCTAGTACGCATGGAACTGTAAAATTTCTCTGAGCTAGGCACAAATTAGAAAACAGCTGTCTTCCAGTTGGATTAGTGATGCTGTTTAAATCGTGTATACTGTGCATGTGATTTTTTTTGGGGGGGATAAGTATCTGAATCTGGGCTAAAGCCCGGTGTTGGCGCTCTAGTAGCGCCTAAACGCGGAGCTTTGGAAGGAATGGACCAGATGTAAATGTCCAGATGTGTTCGCAGACCCTTTTAGACTACAATGGAATGTGTCGGCGAACACAGAATTGCATAGTCATTAGCGCTGTCTTATCTGGGGCTTGCACATGGCAGAGTGGTGTTCGAGGCATGATTATGGTCTGAGGGATGAAAATTCGGCACCGGCGTGTTCAGCGGTGTTAACCGTGGTTCCGTTTCTATTTAAACGCCCAGAATTAATGAACAAAACAAAACAAAACAAATAAATAAAAACATACATTAAAAAAAACTGGCAGATGAGTCCTGGACACTATTATTATAATTGTAATATTTGGCTCAAGTGGTTCAAATTTCTGCAGAATACAGATGTCCTTTTCAATATGAAGCAACTATAATCTATAAATTCAATTTCCATTGCAGCAGAACAGAGTTAGTTGCACAGCTTAATGACCCACTATGGTAAATGTGCTGAATTATGTGCTTCATGCTGGCTGTGAGTAATGGGTATCTGTCTACCGTTTGCTCGATATAACCAGGAGGCTAAGAGTCACATCGAGCCGTCTTCAAGCCATTTCTGTAATAATAAACTGGTATTTTTTCCCCCTTTTGCATTACCAAAAGTGCACAACTATAGGCACACTTACTGTATGTACTGTATACAAACCACACGGTACAAAGTCACTGCCTTTCCCTAAAGACAAGAATATAAAGTACAAAGGTTTTTCTTTGTGATCTTATAAGCCCATCTATAAACAAAAGTCAGGGACGGTGTTGACTTGGCGAACAGCCACAGGATCTGATAAATTAACTGGAGCTCAAACTAATGATTCATGCAAATTTCAGATTTCTGTTTTTTTTTTTCTCCACCCAATGAAGTTAAGGTAAGGGCAAAAGAGGACGAAAAGCAATATAGTTCCCCCTTATAGATATTGTTCTCTGCTGCGCTCATTAATCTCTGTGAAAAATCGTTTTCCTGGTTTTGTCTGGTCTGGTTTTTGTCTGGAGGTTGAGGAGATGTTTTTTTTTCTCTCTCTGCAGGATGTAAATATGCACTACATCATTTTCAATCCTTCAACTTAGTTTCTTGTTGTTTTTGTCTTTATTTTTTTTGTCTGTTAACAGATCAGACACTTTCCCCCCTTCCAAATACAGAATTCTGTCTCTTCTTTGAGTATATTATTGTCAGAAAGAAAACGTTTTGTAAAAATTTTGATGATGAAATCGGAAATAAAGTAATTTAAAGATCTAATGTATGAAAAGCTGTGTCCAGGTTTCAGCTTATTTGGAATGGAACTACACAAATTCACACATGGTTAAGTATCCTTTCACGGTCATAGTGGCAACAGGCTATGACACTTTCCACAGATTTCTATATCTCAAGTCACAGGTTCCAGCTCCTTGTGAGAGAACCCCAGACAATTCAGAGCCAACTATCTTTCCAGTCAGCAGTGAGCCTGTCATGGGGAGTCTGTCATCTCGATCAACTGGGAGAAGCCTGATACAGCTCTGCAGGATTCAAAAAGCTGCCTCCTTTCAGTTTGGAGGACCAGACGATCTATGCTGAGTATACTGTATACTGAGTATCCCAGTATAACCCCCACAACCATGCAGATGGCCTTCATTTCCATCACCAGGACCCATGACCTTACTCTTTTAGAAGAAGAAGCCTTTATTTGTCACATATACATACACAGCTCAATTACACAATACAGCACAGTAATATCCAAGCGTAGAGGGTTGGAATCAAAGCACAAGCTCAGCCATGATACAGCACTCCTGCAGCAGAGAGGGTTAAAGGCCTTGCTCAAGGGCCCTTGTCAGTGTTGGGGCTTGAACTAGAGGTCTTCTCGGGTCTAAAGGAATGTACCCGACCCGAAGTGACCCGAATCACTTTTTACCCGAACCCGAAGTGCATTTTTTTTTTTTAAAGAGAGACCCGACCCGAGACAGACCCGAAAAAATTAGACCCGAGTCAGACCCGACTGGTTGGCAATTTTTTTTAACCCGACTGGACCCGAATGTTGCACACACCGATGCAGACATGCGATGCAGACATGCATGCACCAGTCAGACAAAGTAACAGCTACAGCGTGGATTCAAAATTGATGGACAGGTCTGTTTCGACGAAAAAATTTGCTTACCGCCAGCAACAAGATGTCTTGGCAGACAGAGGAGAGGTTGGAAAAGATCTTGAGTCGATGCACACACACGAGATACAGTAGTTTGGGACTTCTCAGGTCCGTTCGGTACAAACACATTCACATTACCTGATGCCGCTATTATTATACCCGACCCGTGTCCGAGGCACACGTGAAATTTTTAGACCCAAACCCACTCGGGTCTCGGGTCGGACCTTGGGTTTTCAGATCTAAGTGGACCCATGAAGACCTCTAGCTTGAACCCCTGATCTTTCCACCAACAATCCAGAACTTTAATTGTTTGAGTCACTCACTCTCTCTCACTCATTTTCTACCGTTTATCCGAACTACCTCGGGTCACGGGGAGCCTGTGCCTATATCAGGCGTCATCGGGCATCAAGGCAGGATACACCCTGGACGGAGTGTCAACCCATCACAGGGCACACACACACTCTCTCATTCACTCACACACTACGGACAATTTTCCAGAGATGCCAATCAACCTACCATGCATGTCTTTGGACCGGGGGAAGAAACCGGAGTACCCGGAGGAAACTTCCAAAACACGGGGAGAACCTGCAAACTCCACACACACAAGGCGGAGGCGAGAATCGAACCCCGACTCTGGAGGTGTGAGGCGAACGTGTGTTTGAGTCACCACTGTCCTAATAAGTGTCCATAGCTAAGTGTCCATAGCTGTTAACAGTCTGTGCCAAACTTATTTCCTGCTTTACCATCACAGATGGGTACAGCGATTTTTCAGTGTTCCTTAGTGCCTTCTGGTCATACAAAGTTTATACATCCTTTAAATGCTTTCCAATACATTATTTCCATCAGACCATATAAACTTTGCAAAGAAATATTGACAAAACTATTTAAATATAGTTCCAAAATGCCAATACAATCTACTGGAGTCCCTTAAGGGTCAGTTGAAAAGCTTATTATACCAATGTGTGGTTCTGTAAGCTGATGTAGTACAACTCTCTTCTTAGGACGTGAAGAGCAGTGATGGAAGTAGGGCATGACTTTTTTTCCCCCATCTTTTTCTTTCATTCACAAATAATACTATTACTCAGACCTGGTCCCTGTTTTATAAGTACTGTATAGGGCAGAGAGACCTGATCTCAGATTGATCCTTCTAGTTCAATTGGCTCCCTATGTGGATGGGTGAACACAAAGGCAACTGAAGAAAACTGTCTGAAGATTATGGTGCAACTGCCTTATTACTCCGTTTAAAGTGCAGGCTCAGGTGGGAAAACTGCAGGGGGATAAACGGTATCATTTCAGCCTTAAGGGTAATACACCTCAGTAAGCCACCCATTTGGATCTTTACCAGATTATACTTAGCCACTGTAGGTTAGCTTCCGATTTAATCTGAGATAAGATAGTTGTGTATTTCCTGTACGGAAGGAACGGTTTGAATTATTTTCAATTCGATTTTGACATTTAATTTGAAGAACAGAGCTCCAACTTCCTAACACTTGAGTATGAAATGGAACTGTAGGCCACCTTGGTCTTTTTACTAAAAAAAAAGGCAAAAATAATGTCTTTGACAGCACCAGTCTAACCTTTTGGGAACTTCTTTATAATGTGTTCTGCTTTGCTGCAGATGCTCTGAGGCTCGAAACTCTCATAGGTCACCAGCCTCATACTTATTCTGAGGGTTTTCTCTTTGGCCTTTACAGCAGCATTGTGACTCTTCTTCTTTACAAACACTCAAACTTTTGGTGTGTGTGTGTGTGTGTGTGTGTGTGTGTGTGTGTGTGTGTAGAGCTTGGGGTTTGCAACTGGCACTGCTATCTTCTTCAGGAGACTTGTTGAGACGAATTCATTTTCAGGTTCACGTTGGCACAGTGGGTAGCATTTTGTACCTGTTGTTATTGAGTTTTGTGTAGCCTTCTGGTGTCTGCCTCTCTCGGTTCACAAGGTTCATTCTACTATAAACGTGCAGGTAGGTGGATTGTCTATGCTAAACTGAGTGCTAGCTCAGGGGTTAGACTGTTAGACTACTGGTTGGCAGATTTTAGTTTATATCCCACCACTGCCAAGCTGCAATCGGCTCCTTGAACAAGGCCCTTAACCCTCCACTGCTCAGCTGATAAATAAAATGTATTTAAGTCCCTCTGGATAAGGATGTCTGCCAAATGCTGTAAATATCAAATGCACCTTTTTATGATGCCCTGCACTAGAATACCATCACTTCTATCCAGGTTGTATTGTCACTACCGTACATACATGGTAAGCTCTTTAACAACTGTGGACTTAACTGAAGATAAAGACGTACTGTAGCAGCACAAGGATTCCTGACATCTAATTTCTCTATATCATGCCGTACACGTGATCATGAGCGTGCCAGTTCAGTAGCAGGCACTTTACTGACATCCTCATCACATTGATGCTATGATACTGTACAGAGGCATGGACTGCTCTTGTGAAATGGGAATTGGATCACAAGAAAAACTGTGATCATGAGCAGAGGCTGTTATCATAAGTACAGTGTACAGTGAGTGCTGGGGAATTGGAAGTGAAATATTTTCCATTTGCAGCTTTATAAAAGACCACGATGTCGGTTCTGTGCATTCGACAGAAGTTCATAGCGTGTGAATTATACGAACACGTAAATAATTCCACAGTGAAACATGATGGCATAAATTAACATAATGAATACCTGAAAACAACTTCCCAACCGCCCAAGATCCCTGCAAAACTCTCATGTTACCTCCAACAGATGTTTGACAGGTGTAAACAAGGTGCAAATTAACTGCTGCAACTGATGAATCATTTACTCTTAATAGCCTCCAGATTTCATCTTAGCCATGACTGACCAAAAAAAATCCCACAATCTAATCAATTACTCGGTGGATGAGCTTGCTTACAAGGGGGAATTTTGTTCTCTTGTACTCTTATCTACGGAAATGTGGAGAATAAACAAATGACTGGATTGTTGTAATGGTCAGTAGTAAAAATAGAATAATGTGTTCAGGAGGAAAGGGAAATTGGAAAAGCAGCAAAACATGATTTACAGCTCAAATAGATGACATATTTTTATGTCAGAACCCCAACGATATACAGATGACCTGCCATTAAGCTTCTGTTGGAAACTTTATGGTGTGCATAATGCATGCAATATGAAAAGGTTTATTTATGACTGTAATATATGATTGCATATTGTATACTATATTCTATATGCTTATAAGGAATAATAGGTACCATATAGTTTAATGTAGTATAGTGTAGTCAATAAGCACTTTTTCAAACACAGCCTTAATTTGTGTAGTTCTACCTAGGGTTAAGGTAAGGGCTAGGGTTAGGGTTAGGGTAAGGACTATGGTTAGGGTTAGGATAAGGGCTAGGGTTAGGGCTAGGGTTAGGGTAAGGGCTAGGGTTAGGATAAGGGCTAGGGTTAGGGCTAGGGTTAGGGTAATGGCTAGGGTTAGGGTAAGGGTTAGGGTAAGGACTATGGTTAGGGTAAGAGTTAGGGTAAGGGTTAGGGTAAGGGCTAGGGTTAAAGTAACAATGTGACAAAGTGACGTGACATACAGCTAAGTATGGTGACCCATACTCAGAATTCGTTCTCTGCATTTGACCCATCCAAAGTGCACACACACTGTGAACACACACCATGAACACACACCGTGAACACACACCCGGAGCGGTGGGCAGCCATTTATGCTGCGGCACCTGTGGAGCAGTTGGGGAGGGGGTTTCAGTGCCTTGCTCAAGGGCACCTCAGTCGTGGTATTGCCGGCCCGAGACTCGAACCCACAACCTTAGGGTTAGGAGTCAAACTCTCTAACCCTTTCTAGGGCTAGAGCTAAAGCTAGGGCTAGGGCTAGAGTAAGGGCTAGGGCAAGAGCTAGCCCTGCCTATGTCCATTAATCAGTGTTTACAGCTGTTTCTAGTCAGTGATCTTGTTTGGTCTTATTAGTCAGTGTATACAGTATATAGCCTTTTTGTTAAGCTATTTTCTTTTAAGGGGCCTGTAGAAAAATGTTTTGTTTCTAGTTTTAAATGAATTTAAATGACTAAATTCTAGTTTTAGTCTAAAGTTTTAGCTCTTCTCTGGTTTTGACTTCCCAGTTAATTAAAATTGGCTCTACACATTATACTATTATCTTCCTTATCCGGCCATTGTGATAGCACTTTAGACGCACATTCCGCTCTATAACCAAAAAAAAAAAAAAATCCTAAGATAATGCTTATCTCTGATCTAACAAACCTCCCGTGTCAAATATTAATCTAATCACCACTGATCTTCTGAGTAAAGTGGAGATCTTATGACTTCTGCCCTGTGAATCACAGCAGAGCCAAATGATACTTAATAACGTAATAGTCTGCAATTTAAATATTTATGTCTCTTGCTCTTATAAGATAATGTTAGGGTAACATTCCAGGGTGGCATTGAAGCTAGAAAATGGGTCATGAAGGTACTGTATGGGAATACACCACCCGAATTTTCTTCACAATTTGGTTAGTTGCTAGTTATCACTCACTGGTCAGAGCTTCTTGATCATGAGAAAGCTACCAACTGCTGAGGGTAAAGATTGCCTTGGACATAAAGCACCAAATGGTAGCTTAAAATCTCTGAAAAAAGAACTATCTGACCTGACTGTAAGATGTCTGCATTTCTCTAGTGCAGCTGGCCTTGGCAATGGAGACAGGGTACAACATTCCCCTTACCAATAAAAAAATGATAAATTTTGCTTCTGTGGCTTCTGGCCATGAACGATCGTGTCATAGTAAGGATTTGTGCAATATCCTAAAGATGCGGTGAATTTTGTAAGATGTTTTTAATTTTCCAAATTGATTTAGGTCAGAATTAAAACGTTACGGGCATGAACTTATTTTGGAAGTGGTGCATGCTACCTGATTTCACTTTCCTCTATAATCTTCCACCCACAGGGACTGCATGAACTTCAGGGTTTTTGACTGAAATAGTGGCATTTTGGGAATACCTTTGGAATGACAAGCAAAAACACAGACAAGAAATAAAACAGCAGCCGTTTCATCCTCAGTGGTCCTGGCACAAGAGACCTCGGTTTGGGAATCAGACATCTAAGGGCCTTTTTACACCCAGTCACTTCGTGTCTTGTCTCTGATCCGATAGCTATCTGATTTGTTAAAACTGTTCCGTTTACATTAGGCCACATGAACGCGTCTCTGCGAATCGGATATCGATCCGATCTTTCTACTCCCGCCCAATATGCAAATATATATTACCTCATTTCCGGGGTAATTGAAATGGAACAGCATTTACTGTTTGCTGCATTTTCGCTGGCGGCAGCAGTGCATTTTAAGACCCAACGAGACGCCTGGGTGAAAGATCGGAACCAGTGCTTGTGGAAAAACATGTTTGTTTCTGGCGTGATGAACGACTTGCGAGTCACCTGCGGGTGACGTACTTCGGTTTGGGAGGAGTATAGCGCTGATGTATGTGGCTTGAACAACCACATTCATTTACACCTGTCCAGTTTCATCTGAAATACAGCGATCGGATTTATATCCGTCTCGAAAACGTTCCGGAGGGCATTTAGACCTGGTCTTTTTACCGTCAGATAGCTATCGGATCACAGAAAACACATGAAGTTACCAGGTGTAAAAACCCCCAAAAAGATAGTGCTGCCGAAAGACCCGAGGTGGTGGTGGATGTCACCGTACAGTCAGACCAACAGGAAACATAAGGATTAGACAGAGAAATCACAAGTGCAATAACACCACAGCAATTTGTACCCCAAAATAAACCTGAAACTAACAAATATAGACATTTAACATATTAGAGTAATTGCATGGGGTGCACCATGTGTTAGCCTCTCAGCAGAAACCCCTCAGTGCTTCTCAAACTGTAGGAATCGAACACAAGAAAAACATTACTCTGGATATCCCTTTGCTTGCGTATCCTGGGTACGTGCCAAGATGCAAATGGCTTTTTTTTGTGTGTACCTTAGAGATTTTGTTGTGGTTAATAATACAGGATTACACACTGCTTACCAATATGAGCT
The DNA here is from genome assembly GCF_022655615.1 of Tachysurus fulvidraco. Taxonomy (NCBI): domain Eukaryota; kingdom Metazoa; phylum Chordata; class Actinopteri; order Siluriformes; family Bagridae; genus Tachysurus; species Tachysurus fulvidraco. Next base: position 19,660,562 of record NC_062537.1, read on the forward strand.
CTTACTGTGGTACATAATGGATTATTCCATCACTGTCAAAGCTACACAATAGAAGCCGAGGTGGAACTGGTCCCATTTCTGATATCCACAGCCTGGGTCATTTGCTTCTTGTACTTTTGTTTATTTCTGGATAATCATACAGCAGCTACAGATTTGTAAACAATGGGGAAAAAATACAGAACCTTTCTTGGGTTAAATTTTTTTTGGGGGGGGGATTTACTGTGGTTTAAAACTGCAATTATTTATTTATTATATTCGACAGAAACTGCACCAGGGAACTTATACTGACTCCACGATTGCCTGCACGAGTCACACCAAAGCAGGTCTAGAAAATCTGAAGTTTAGAAATGTTCATGAGGCAGATGTACATCACACTGGTCATATCCTGGTATACTGTACATATTTTTCAGTCTGATCCTGTAGTCAATGGAGGGGTTTCATTCATTCATTCATCTTCTACCGCTTATCCGAACTTCTCGGGTCACGGGGAGCCTGTGCCTATCTCAGGCGTCATCGGGCATCGACGCAGGATACACCCAGGACGGAGTGGCAACCCATCACAGGGCACACACACTCTCATTCACTCACACACTACGGACAATTTTCCAGAGATGCCAATCAACCTACCATACATGTCTTTGGACCGGGGGAGGAAACCGGAGTACCCGGAGGAAACCCCCGAGGAACAGGGAGAACATGCAAACTCCACACACACAAGGCGGAGGCGGGAATCGAACCCCCAACCCTGGAGGTGTGAGGCGAACGTGCTGGAGGTGTTTCATGAATGTGTTAATTAGTGAATTAAAACTACATTATTTTTTTTTCCTTTAAGCTCATTGAGTTAATTATGTGCTTGGCTTATTTAAGAGTTTATGAAGCCAAATCTGAATAAATATCAACACCAACCTGTGACCCTATCCTTCAACTATTTTTTCTAATAGTGTACCTTTTTAACTTTCCATGATTCATGGACTCATGAAAGGAACCTTTATAATTCTTGTTGTATGTGAGCAGCCTTTCACGATTAACCTTTTAGGATGGAATGTCTTACAGAACTGAATAGAATGAAATCCTTCACCTTTAATAGTAAAACTCAATGTAAAAAAAAAACATGTCCTTGACATTATATTGCTTAATGCATTCCAACCTCCTTTCAGTGCCATTTTTTATTAGAAGATATGTGGGAATCATGGTCCGAATTCAAGATCGAAGGGTCCAAGGTCATCACTGCTATAGTAACATCTAATAAGGTTCAGAAAATATTTTCATTCATATTCCTTCTACTTCTATTCCTTTTACTTTACTTCATATTCCTTTTACTTCTACAACTGCTAGAAACAGACTGGGAAGGTCAGTTCAAACCTTAGGGATCCTCATTCACTCCCAAGCCAACTGTGAGATACAATCTCTCCAGCAGGTCTTGGTTCTGCCCCAGGGTCTCAGTCCGGTGGGATGTGTATAAGACGGCCTGAAATGGTGAAACGGAGCCAGCTTGTGGGCACACATCCTGCACGATGAAGGCTTGGATGTAAAATCATTCAGGCGGCAGGCCTGCAGTGAAAAGTCTCATTGCCTAGACATTTTCTAATGTTTAGAGACAATCCTAAGAGTATAAACACTCGAATATATGTTAGTCGTTAAAATTGGAACGTCATTAATCCTACTTCATGCTCGGTGTGATCCTGCAACGATAGACTCTTGCAGCATTAAATCACGAAGGTTTACAAACTATGGAATATCCTGAAACGTTTATTAGGTTTAAATTGTGCATAGTAAAGGTTCACCGTCTGGATACTTCTTAATTTAACATCACAATAACGCATCCTAGCATCAGTGCACTGAATGATGTAATCATGGGGCATTAGTTATTTGTAGCTAATGATTTATCATCACCCTAGTGATATGCCTGTAATGACAGAATTCCAAATCTATTCCTACTGATTTACATAACAAGGATTGTAACTGCCGCTAGAGGCAACTCTCATTATATATGTATATTCAGTTCCTAATGGAAATAAATAGTAAAAAAATGTTCAAATAATTCTTAGAATAAAACAGCAATATATTTTTTGTTGATGTTAATTTATTTTATGTTATTAGTTAAAGCCATTTGCATGTTCTCTCCGTGCCTCGGGGGTTTCCTCCGGGTACTCCGGTTTCCTCCCCCGGTCCAAAGACATGCATGGTAGGTTGATCGGCATCTCTGGAAAATTGTCCGTAGTGTGTGTGTGTGTGTGTGAGTGAATGAGAGTGTGTGTGTGTGCCCTGTGATGGGTTGGCACTCCGTCCAGGATGTATCCTGCCTCGATGCCCGATGACGCCTGAGATAGGCACAGGCTCCCCGTGACCCGAGGTAGTTCGGATAAGCGGTAGAAAATGAGTGAGAGTGAGAGAGTTAAAGCCATAAAAAGGCGAGAGGGAACATATGATTTTGTTTCATTGGGGAATTATTTGATTGTTGCTATCGGGAACACATCCGGGAGGCATAAAAGGTAGAGAAGACGCACGAGGTACGCCCTAGTGACGTCTATAAGGGTTGCACTTATAAAAAGTGTTGAAGTTACTGTATATTGCTGTTCTTCGTTTGAAGAAGAAGAAACTGTTAACCCTTAAGTTTATTCCTCTTGAGCCAATGAGGTACGTGTTTGTTGTTAATTGCCTTTTTGTATGTAACTATGATAATGTATAAGCAGCCAATTTACCTGTAAGTGTATTTTCTTACTTGTTGAATGTGCACTTTATTTAAGTTATGTCTGTCCTTCCATAGTTCTGACAGCATTTTGGCATCTTTGGCATTTTCGGCATTATCGGAGCATAAAGGCTACAAGACATGTTGAAGACCTGTCCAAAATAAATGTCTGTTAAAAACCAAGAACGACCCGGGCCTTTTATCTAACTCGAGGGGAGTAACAAGGATATCGCCTTAATTATCTGACAGCAAGATATAATAGGACATCCCACATATAGAAATTTAGTATTCCCATCATTTTTAAGTTTCTTTTTATGAATAGTTTGCCTTTAGGTAACTACAGTAGCTGCTACTGCTACTAGCTGCTAGCTGCTACATACACGATGAAAAAAGTACTGTACATCTCATATGAACAATACAGTTGGTTATATTAAATGATTCAGTTCATTGTAGTTATTCCTATTTAAATTCCATCGATTTGATTGTGGCCTTACGTACAGTTTTCTCTGCAACTAATGAATAGTTTGATCATTCAGCTGGTAAGACGATCCCGGTGTGTTAACAGAGAAGAAAAATATTTCCCAGAATTCCCTGTTTCCCTGTTGTGCTGGAAATGCCAAAATGCTAAAACCTTAGGATAAATGTGCACTATGTTGTGCTTGGCTCAAGCGATTTACACCAGCTGGAATCTTCATTTAGTTCAAATCGGAGTAATGAAGAGAGCGCCAAAAATTACACCACCGGATATTCTATACGATGATGGAGTACGACATCCAAGCCTTGCGCATTGTGTTAGCCTTTGCTCTCTGAGGATAATAGACTGACATTTAAACAGTGTAATGATGAAAGTGATGCCCCAAGTGACCTGCCAGTGATGCGCTCAGTCCTGGACTAATCTGTCAACACAACAGCATGGATTTATCAAGACATATCGGTCTTCAGCCACAGGGGTCTAATGATTGCCAGGGCTAAATAATCTCTATTGTAGGACGAGGATAACTATGGGGACACTGTTACTGTGTATTTCATTGGTCAGGAGTCATCAATGAGCAATACGGAGCACTGCGGATGTGCATCTTTTTCCTGAGAGGAATCAATGAGGAGGGTGGATGAAATGGCTTTTAACGCACGGCTGCTCTCGCGCAAGCTATTACATAACGATAAACTTAGTCTTAGTTAATGACAATGCTTACTCAAGTGTTTGTACTGTAGGTAGTGCCGATTTAATTTTTGGTGGGGTTTTGAAGCACATTATTGTTCAAATTGGATTCAAATGAATGCCGTAGCAAATTTACAACACTTTGCTGGTTTATTGTGTAATTATGTAGGACCCATCGTAATTGCAACATAGATTACGTTTACTTGCCGGTTTTTAATAGACCTACTACGGAGGTTATCTTTTAGGCGCACAAGAGATGAGAGCTAATCTTTTTCCAGGCACAGTGTAAGTTGATCTTCTTCTTTGTCTTCATTTGTTTATGTTGTTATATGCTTTCATTTGTATTGTCTACACCTGTTTTCAGGCCGGTCTCTGCTGCCGTCCAGTCATTGGACAGCATTTTAGATGAATGTGTTCACCTGTTGTGTCTTGCCTTAAATTAGTCCATCAATACTCTAATTCTTTCTCATATTGCAAAATGCTATGTGCCTTTATGAAGTCCAATTACAACCATTACTTCTGAATACTAGCTTCTACACCATCGCTCGTCGTGCTGAGAATGAGCGTAGAGACATTTTTCTGCTTCAACCTGGACGGATTTGCGTTAGATCCGAAGCATGTCCTGGGGAAACTGAGTGTGAAGGTGGGAATACTCCATGGATGGTTGCCAGTCTATCCCAGGGCATCACATACAACTCCACACACTCGTTCACACATTTAAGCAATTTAGCATAGCCAAGTCACCTACTGGCTTGTTTTTCAGAGCTAGGAGGAAAAAAAACTGCAGGAGTCACACAGGAGAAACTCACCAGAGCCCAGGATTGGACCAGGCACCCAGAAGTTGTGAGACGATAATGTGACTCAATAGACAGACTAAAGCTTGTTTTCTTTACCTGACAAATTCATACTGGAAAATGGTAGGTAAGAAAGTATATTTTGAGTTTGAGTACCAAGGTTACTAAAAATATCTATTTCCTCCCCTGCGCATAAAATGCCTCAAATATAGCCTTGAAGAAGCACCATGTGTACCATAATTACCTTGCAAGGGCAATACCATGATCAAGGAGGTACAGTAGTTTGCCCAAAGCGAGGCTCGGACATTGCACTCGGGCTGTGCTGACCTTTGCGAATGGGAACCTCGACTGCATAATTTTTGATAGTAAGGGACTGCGTTCATGCTCTCCCTTGTTTTATTGAGAAATTTCCCATTGTGGGACAAATAAAGGTTTATCTTATCTTTTCTTAATTTCTTTGTCATAACATCTTGAACCTGAGCTTAAAGAATTGTCAGCGCCCAGCAACTCCATATTCCTGAATTGTTAGTCAGCCCATGCACTCAAATCACTTTCCATGACAAGTCACATGACCCATATCTCCATTCTGTCTCCTGACTACTAATCATGCACACCTGTCTCCAATTTGCAAGCTCCTTGAAATTACCCAGATGCTCACACTCACTCAACAAGCCTGCCAGAGTGATCCCAAATATTTGATGATTGGTTGTTATTTGTGTTCTTTAACCTAAATCTTTGGAGTATAGTTGGCTATGCTAAATTGCCGCAAGGTCTAAAAGCGTGTGCGTGTACGGTGCCAACATAGATGGCATATCAAACGATCTTAAGGCGTTCACCCTGCGTCAGAGCTGCTCTCATTTCCATACATGAACTCAGTCACAGGGGCACGGTGGCTTAGTGGTTAGCACGTTCGCCTCACACCTCCAGGGTTGGGGGTTCGATTCCCGCCTTCGCCTTGTGTGTGTGGAGTTTGCATGTTCTCCCCGTGCCTCGGGGGTTTCCTCCGGGTACTCCGGTTTCCTCCCCCGGTCCAAAGACATGCATGGTAGGTTGATTGGCATCTCTGGAAAATTGTCCGTAGTGTGTGAGTGAATGAGAGTGTGTGTGTGCACTGTGATGGGTTGGCACTCCGTCCAGGGTGTATCCTGCCTCGACGTCCGATGACGCCTGAGATAGGCACAGGCTCCCCGTGACCCGAGAAGTTCGGATAAGCGGTAGAAAATGAATGAATGAATGAATGAACTCAGTCACACTATTTAGTGCTTTGCACTCTGCAGACAGACTCAATTACTGTATTTGAGCGATGCTCGGCTTGGACGGGATTCTGCTGTAAGTTGCTTAGCATAAAAGCATCAGGCAAAGAAGAACTGTGTCTCTTTCTCTAATGTCAAAAAGCTTTTGAGTGGGGAAAAAAACAAAAGGGAAAAACCTTTCCTCTCTACAATATTCAGTATATAATAGAAAAAAGCATTAAAACATGAGCCAACTTTTGTTTTAAATCAAACTACATAAAATGCAGGAAAAGAAATTAAGAAAAAAAGATTGGATGGTTGTCTAAAAAATGATGGCAAAAAATGTTGCTTGTGTTTTGGCAAGTCATGGACAATTTAGAGATTCGAGCCTGTGTTCCAGGACCCATCACATGCATTATGAGCAATATCACACAGATAAAGTACGGAAAAATGTTTAGTTTATTTCTGTACGGTTTGGGATGCAGGGAAGTGTTTCTCTGCTAATGCATGTTTCTTCTGTAGTCCTAAAGCATTCTGGACAGTGGTGGCTTAGGAAGGGTGGTGGTTCAGGCTCCAGCACTGCGAAGATGTGCCATTGGGCCCTCGGGCAAGGCCCTTAATCCTCTCTGCTCCACAGGGACTGTATCATGGCTGTATCATGCACTGACTACATTTTCCTAAGGTGCTATATCCGAAAAAAAAGACTTTCACATCGTTTTAAAGTATGCTATGTGGTATTGGGATGTGGAATCCTAGTGATTACAGTATTGTACTAGCAATCGGTGATTGTGAGGTCCAGCAAGCTGCGAACGCTGGGCACCTGAGAAAAGCTTCCTTAACCCTGAATTGCTCAATAAAATGTAAGTCACCGTGGATAAGGGTGTCAATAAAGTGATGGAAAAAAAAAAACTCTGTAGCTATGGTTACGGCTCCGTGTACTATTATGTGGACTTTTGTCTCTTCAAAATAGATGTAGTTTCACATCTTCTGCATACTGACTAACTTTTGCGAACACATCACAAACACTATCTGACGCAAGTTAACCCATTATCTGTAATATTTTATTCGATTTGCTTCTGGTGGGTGTCTTTTTATTAGCAGTACCCCATATGTAATAATAATAATAATAATAATTGTCATGATGAGACAAAGGCGAGTTAGGCTCCAAATGCAGTTAGAACTTTTAGTAAACAAAAACAAGGAACAAGCAACGGATAAGCAGGCAAAACAGGGCAGAACACTGAGCGGGACAGAGACGTAAACAACGTAAGCAACATACTACACCAACAACGACTAACGCCAGGGAAGTGGACAATATATAGGTGACGGGAACCAATGACAAAGCAGAGACAATCAAAGACAAAGACAACACACCTGGAGGAAAGATTGAGTGCAATTAATGTCCATGGTATCAAATAAGTGGGCGGGGCCAACAATTAACAGCAGGGAATGATAGAAACAGCAGACAGAAACAAAGGAAAACACAGACAGACCCATTACAAATAATAATAATAATAATAATAATAATAATAATAATAATAATAATAATAAGAAGAAGAAGAAGAAGAAGAAGAATAGGTTTTGGGTCTTTAACAGAAGCCAGACAATGTTTGCATGCTAGTTAAAACACAGCAAAACTACACACACCTGAGAAAGCAAATCCCCTGGACGATGGACCTCCTGTGGTTTTCCTGTTGGGACATTTTGACCTAGACAATAAAATGAAGCCTTCTGACTACTCACTATTTTTTTTATTGACCTATAGCTCAGACATGCTAGCAACAGAAACTGTTCACATAACTCGAATGAAAAAGATTTATCGTGTTAATTGTCGGTCGTTTATTATTTAAAGAGGTTTGAGTAGTGGGTGCGATTTTAATCCTGGAGTTCTATTGTACAGCGTTTTAGCATTTAACACCTCCGATTCAGCTGAAGAGATAATTACCAAATACATCAAGGGGGTTAAGTTTAGCCTATCGGCAAGGGAAAGGGTTTTGTGCTGCACCACTGAGTCGGACTTGGTTGATTGTGTTTTCTTTTCCTGATAGCTTCGCTAGATTGGGGTTTGTTTTCTACTTTGTTTTAGGTATATTGCTCACACACACACACACACACACACACACACACACACACACAAAAAGCCAATTTCCCATTTACCCAATTTTTCCAAAGACGTTTTCTCTTTGCATTGTTTTACCTCTCAAATGAAGCTTATTAAAGTTCACAGATGAAGGAATAAAAAGTTAATAAACACCCACTCACAGCATGCTGGTTTTATGTTAGGTCTGAGGCTCGGCTGTTCTTTACAAAATGAAAAGAAACACAACGGCATTAAAAACCGGTTTAGCTACGTCTTCTGTTCGGTCGCTTGATTTTCACCTGGAACATAAAAGTCCTGGGTCATTTTTATGTACCTGTTCGTTCGCTTTTCATTCATTTGGGCTCGTTAGAGAGAAGCATTTAAATGTTCAGCGCTGGCAGGTTTCTGGAGGTCTGCACTGAACTCGTAGCATTGCTGCTAATGTGCTTGATGTTCTTCAGCACTAATTCAGACCTGAGTCATCAACATCTGCCCTCTTACATAGACTTTTCGTTCCCTCTCTACTGTTCCGCTGTTAGACAGGAGGCCGGGATGTAATTAGGGCGCTGCGTTCTCTCCTAATGAATGCAGATTAGCTGGTGGTGGAAATGTCAGAGTCAAGAGCCACTCCCCTCAGATTAATCATCGTCATTACAGAGAAGAAGCAGGTAACTCACCATGCAGTCTGCTCCCTTTAACTGCATTCAGGTTCTGACTAAATTACAGAAAATATACAAATATGTCTACAAAGAGTTGCACTACTAAAAATAAAAAAAGAATAAAGCATAGTTATGGTTGCCACCACAAATCTTCCAGTGGCATTTATTCCCCCAGAATCCACAACAATTTGCTAATTACATTTTTTTTATAAAAAGAACACACACACACACACACACACACACACACACACACACACACACACACACACACAAGTTAGTTCCTATTATCAAATTTCTCTTGTAGTGATGTTTGCACTGCTGAAATATTTTTTCCTATATGGTTATTAAAGGCAGGGTCTCAGATTTTTAAGAAATGCTTCAGAAAACTGAGTCGGGCCGAATAATAAACAAAAATCAAAACAAACGTGGAGCCAATGAGCAGAAAGGGGCGGGGCTTGTCAATATGCAGCGGAGAGAGTGTTCAGTGCGGTTTTAACATTGACCTGGAGGATAAAAACAAAGAAAGAAAAAGAAGAAAGACTTACGATAAGGACAAGAAGTAGGAGGTGTTAATATAGGATCAGCTTTCCAGCGCTGGAGAGAACTGAAGGAGCAGGAAGTCGGCCACATATTCACAGGTTGGAGTTTCCCGAGTCAATAACTCCTGAGCTAAACGCTGTTACTACACAAATAACACCTCTAGTAGAGAGGTGTTTCAAAAGAGAGGCAGCTACAACCGCGTTTTGTGTAGTAACAGCGTTTAGCTCAGGAGTTATTGACTCGGGAAACTCCGACCTGTGAATATGTGGCCGACTTTACTTAAGACGCCGAGGCGCTTTTTTCCTTCTCGATAGGTGAGTAACGTTGGTTTTGCTTTGTTACACAGAACTAATATATGCCTTTGTCCTTTACATCATTATGCTTGTGTGGCATTTTTGCTTGTTTGTTTATCTACAAACGTATTGTTCTTCCCTTCATCTATGATAAAGACACGTTTCTTTCCGTTAGTCGCCTGGGTTACGTATGTATGTGTGGGTGGAGCTATAAATACAAGGGTGGGACCCATTTGCGTTAGGGGCGTGTTTGTTTTGGTGATTTCAAATGTCGACATTGGCTTTCAAAAATCGCAGACCCTGCCTTTAACTTCCTATAGGGGTTCTTCTGCCCAGTAAACCCCAAGGGTACTAGAATGAATCTGTTTTTGAAGTAATCAATAAAACACACAAACAAAACAAAAAGTCATCAATGGGGTCATAAAATGAAGAAGAGTAAATGTTCCTGCCATCAATTTTAAAAGAGGTTTTATTCCTGTTATACTTCAGCAAATTATTTCTCTTGTACTTATATAATACAACCATTAGCTGATTGCTTTTGATTGTAATTTCTTAAAGAAAAAAGCATGGATTATTTTTTTTGTGTGTGTTAGTTCCTTTTATGTTCCTTCTTTATCTTCCTCTACTTACCCTTTCTCTTATTTTTGTCAAGTTTTTTTTTTATTGCTTTGATAAATGTTTCTTTTTTTATTTCATCGATGCTTGAGTAATCCACTTGTTGTTCGTGTCTGCTTTCTTCCTAATTCCCAGGTTTACTCTTTATTCTTTCATACCTTCTCATGCCAAATCACATGTGTCTGGTCTGTTTATTCTCGTTAATATTCCTCTCTTTGTGCAGCTCTCGTGCATCTCTGAAGTCCAGCAATGGCTTTGAACCGTAGCGGCATCAAAAGGCCTTGACCTCTTACTAGGGCAGCATTATGCGCAAGATCAAATGGTTTAAACACTTTCATGCCAAGCACCAGAAACAGAACAGATGTGCTTGCAGTAGTGCAAAGAGCATGTCCCGCCAGCACAGAGGGTCAAGAGGCCAATTGATTCTGAAGTGAAAGAGAGCAGGTTAAACGATCTTCACAAGGTGCTCGTGTCAATATAAGAAACCAGGAAACGTGTGCTGAGAGAGTTTGTGGCATGACTGCGTTATGCAGATATACTGTATACTGGATATACTGGACAAAATGGTACCGGGCCGCCCAAGGAACATTAAATTATTTCCATTTTATTTACTGTGGTGTATTTCTCTCGGGTTTGTGCGACTTTCCATGGACGAGAGGTTAATAACCCGGAGCTGAGAGACGTCACCTAAAGCCGCACCGATACCGCGCATGCGCAAAATATCATGATATCGGGCCGGGTTTAGGTGACGTCTGGAGCTGAGCGGCTGCGAGCGGCAGTGGTGTTGTAGCTTTGGTGGAGAGAGAAGGTGTGTATCGCTCTTCTCTCTGTTCACCGGTACTTTGTCATGTTTAACACTGCTTGTTGTACGTGTATATTGTATACGGAATATCCTGAGATTGTCACCACAGCACTTACATCCCTATCGCCATTTCCGACATGCTATCTGTGTGAAGCGGGGTTTTCTGAAGTGATGGCAACCGAAACAAAACAACGGAATAAACTGGACATAAGCGACACACTTCGGGTGTCATTGTCTCCTATTACCCCAGATGGAACCGTCTCATTGTAAAGAAACAAGCTCAGGGTTCTCACTGATTTAGCGTTGTAGTGAGTTAAAAAGTCATGTTTAAATACAATTAAATAAAAATTATTCATTTTAATTTAATTGTATAGCCGCCACCCCCCAAACCAACACCCCCAGCGGGCCGCGGTATTATTTTCAAACATTGACCGGTCCGCGGTGAAAAAAAGGTTGGGTACCACTGCTGTATAGGACACATACTGTATACAGTACATCTAATGTTGCATATGACTCATGCTTTTAGATGCAAGATGCACACTCACACTCAGTTATGGCACAGTGGCTATCATGAGATTTGCCAAAGTTCAGTCACTGATGACAAATGAAGTCAGAAATACAGACTGAAAGAACACACAATGGAATGGTTCATTTATTCGTGTTTCAGTAAGCACTTTATTCACATCAGGGTTGCAGTGGACCCTGGGAATGAAGTATAGAATGGAAAACCACGCTTGATAAAGTGCCAGTCCATTGTATTGCAACACACAGACACGCACACAAACACACAAAGACACACACACACACAAACACACACACACACCTGTTAACAGGTAGCATCATCAAGGAAGGAGGAAACCAGAGAACCTAAAGGAACCTTGATGAACCTACGAGAACTCAGGATTCTTGACCCAGACATTTACCTGAGCCCAGGATCAAAAAGCTACAGTGGCTCATTAACACATCCTATCCTTGTTTAGTTTTTAAGTTAGTCATAGTTCTTCAAATAAAAATAAATAACTAAATACATATGATTTCATGAACATTTTAATTTGGAGCTTAAATCAATCACGCCCAGTAACTATGCGTCGTTACATTCAGCTCTAATTAGGAAGAAAACGACAGTAATGAGAATTAGTATGTCAATGTTATGTTATGTAGTGTAAATGTTATACGTCTATGTTATGTTATGTAGTGTACAGTAAATGTTATAGGGCTACAAAAACTCCTATTTCAATTTTTACATCAAACATCATTTTGAATCAAATTCATATGAGGATAACAGCTTTAACAGCCAAATTTAGCATAAAGGGAATCAGTGAGTGTGTGAGCTACAGTAGCAGTGGGATCTACATGGCAGTCGTGGCATAATGGTTAGAGAGTCTGATTCGTAACCCAAAGGTTGTGTGTTCGAGTCTTGGGTCGGCCACGACTGAGGTGCCCTTGAGCAAGGCACCAAATATCCCCAACTGCTCCCCGGGTGCCCCAGTATAAATGGCTGCCTACTGCTCCGGGTGTGTGTTCACGGTGTGTGTGTTCACTGCTATAGATTTACAATTTCCCTTCAATGGAACTAAGGGGTCTAAACCTCATGCTTCCAGCATGACAATGCCACCGAGCGCAAAGCAAGCTCCTTGAAGATCTCAGGTCCCGCACAAAGCTCTGACTCTGACTCAAGATACTATTGGGAAGAATCCAAACCCCAAAACAAGCAGTTGGTATTGATAGATAGCCAGAACCTTTATTAAAGACTCTTGGGAACAAGTATGTAAGAGATCTGTGGAACTTTAATCAGCAATGAAAAAACAAAGAAATGGGAATAAATCAGATATTAAGCAAATAGAATCTGAAGCTTTGTGTGCTGCCTCATTCATAATCAATAAAGTGTTTGTTTGGACTGGAATTGCTGACTAATGAACTGCAGACGGCTGTTTAGCGTCTAGTGCCTCGGTTCACACGAGGCTCTAATCTTGTGTGCCGGCGTATAATCAGATCGTGTGACTAACCCCGACTTTTGAAAGTTTTGTTACAGGTGTAAATGTCAAATGGAAGGTCAGGAAGTGTGGCAGACCTTAAGTGCTCACTGCACGAGGCGCTCGGCTGAGTCGCGTGTCAGACAGCTGCATTTCTTTTCACAGCTATGAGTCATCTCCTGATCTAGCTGTCTGCAATGTAGACTTACATTCAGGGCTCTTACTTGAAATATTTCCTTAGAGTTCTGAATGCTTACTGGTACATGATTTAACGCGATACATATACGGAACAGCTCGTTATATCCGAGTCAAGTAATGTTAGCCGAGTCAGAATATTCTATCCCTACAGCTCTACTAAACACAAACGAAAAGAAAAAATGGCATAAGAAAAGTATGTCCTGATTCTCAGAATGCATAAAAAGAGTAGGCGAGAAACACTTTGATGTCCTGCTGAGTTTCTGCAGTATGGAATCAATGCACACGGCGCTATCCCATAATGCTACAGGACCGGTGTGGAATGGAACAGCTGTCAGAAACGGAAGCAAGCGCGTCAGCTCTTTTTAACTCTAATTGCTGTAGAAGTTAAAAGGTTGTTCCTTGTGGTTAAACCGTACTCGTTTATCAACTCCTGATGTTACCTCTTAACTTTTTGAAGGTTAAAACGAGACACAAAAAAAGGCATGTTTAAAAAAAGATGATGCAGTTGTGATATTTACATTTCTGGCATTTAGCAGAAACCCGAATGCAGAGTGATTTAAAATTTATACAGTTGAGGGTTAAGGGCCTTTCTCTGGGACCCAGCAGTGGCAGATTGGTGGACCTGGGATTCAAACTCATAACCTGCTGGTCAGTAGTCCAACACCTTGGGGGTTTAGAATATCTGGATTGTATTCATAATACATACATCAGACTGATCTGTATGTAATGAACAATCAAACAAGAGGTTCCTGAATCGAATGCAATGGTCATTGAATCGAATGCGCCGGGCACTGAATCGAATGGGGCGTGCACTGAATCGAATGCACCCTGCACTGAATCGAATGCACTAAGCACTGAATCGAATGCACAGTGGACTGAACTGAATGCACCGGACACTGAATCGAATGCACCGTGCACCGAATCGAATGGGCCGTGCACTGAATCGAATGGACAGTGGACTGAATCGAATGCACCCTGCACTGAATCGAATGCACTAAGCACTGAATCGAATGCACAGTGGACTGAATCGAATGCACCGGACACTGAATTGAATGCACCAGGCACTGAATCGAATGGGCCGTGCACTGAATTGAATGCACCGTGCACTGAATCGAATGGACAGAATAGAATTGCACATATAAAAAGTGTGTGCATGCAATTAAGCATTAATTACACCACATAAACCTTCAATAAACTGTATATCAGGAACTGATGCATATTTATTCTGTGCATATAATCTATAGAATAGAATTCCACCATATGATGATCTGTGACTGTGAACACCCACAAACACAGTGCAAATTAATTACTAAGTATTTCTGGGTTATGTAAAATATTTCATTCATTCATTCGTTCATTCATTCATTTTCTACCGCTTATCCGAACTACCTCACGTCACGGGGAGCCTGTGCCTATCTCAGGCGTCATCGGGCATCGAGGCAGGATACACCCTGGACGGAGTGCCAACCCAGCACAGGGCACACACACACACTCTCATTCACTCACACACTCCGGACAATTTTTCCAGAGATGCCAATCAACCTACCATGCATGTCTTTGGACTGGGGGAGAAAACCGGAGTACCCGGAGGAAACCCCCGAGGCACAGGGAGAACATGCAAACTCCACACACACAAGGCGGAGGCGGGAATCGAACCCCCAACCCTGGAGGTGTGAGGCGAACGTGCTAACCACTAAGCCACAGTGCCCCCCATGTAAAATATTTATTTATTTATTTATTTATTTATTTATTTATTTATTTATTTATTTGATATGTTGGTTGTAAACTAGGATTGAAATTCCTCCCTTCACACTCCCATTTCTCTACTAAATCTGCACCAGGGAAAAAGAGAAGAGGACCATACTGTACCTTAGACTATGCATGCAGTACCTGTGTATGTAATTGCAGAATCACAGTGCTAATTACCGTATATAATTAGAGACCACAAGGGCTGTACTTCCCACTCATTGTCTGAATTGTTGGTGTCACAATAACACCAGAGGCAGCATGACAGGAGCACAGAAAAAAACTCCTCGCCCCGGAAATATACCGCTGCTGGCTTAACAGTCTCACAGCACAAAATGATAATCTACTGAAATTAAAGTAAATAAGATGCGAGTACAAACTGGAAGTCTTCGAGCTCGGTAGGCTTTCTTGGAGATGTCTTTCGGGTCGTGTGCAGCACAAAACAAATTTAGTGCACAATGCGCTTGGCTAAGAGAGCCAGAATGTTTAACCTCTTCAGAACGGTTTGCTTGTTTAATTAATTCTGTTAAAAAAAAAAAAAGAAAGGCAAAGGTTGGTGTATTATGTTTCCATGATTAAGTTCTCTCAACATGTGCTTAATGGTTAACACCTCCAGGGCTGGGGGTTCGATTCCCACCTCCGCCTTGTGTGTGTGGAGTTTGCATGTTCTCCCCGTGCCTCGGGGGTTTCCTCCGGGTACTCTGGTTTCCTCCCCCGGTCCAAAGACATGCATGGTAGGTTGATTGGCATCTCTGGAAAATTGTCCGTAGTGTGTGAGTGTGTGAGTGAATGAGAGTGTGTGTGTGTGCCCTGTGATGGGTTGGCACTCCGTCCAGGGTGTATCCTGCCTCGATGCCCGATGACACCTGAGACAATCACAGGCTCCCCGTGACCCGAGAAGTTCGGATAAGCGGTAGAAAATGAACGAATGAATGAATGAACATGTGTTATATGATGATAGAAGAGAAGGAATAAAATATTCAGTGTTTTCTTTCTTCCAGGAACAATACGCCTGGCTGATGAATGAACAATAGAACAGATATATTTATTTATATATTTATTTTCAAGTGAAGTTATTCTTCTTTATGTTATTGGTGTAATTCTATAGTACATAATTACATGATTATACAAAAAAAAATTAATTTGATGCTAATTTGAGCATTCTAGAGGTAGAATAGCTGAGATTAGAAGAGACTGTGTTGAGGTTTAGAGGACAGGATTCTCTGAAGCTGTTAAGCAGAGACTTTTATATTATGTACATGTGTTTGTGGTCAGATAAAGAAAAGGTTAGATGTCTGTAAGACGGCAGCATTACTATAAATACAGAAACATCACGTCATTGTTACGAGGTCTCGGATGATCGGTCATAATAGCCTCAACTTTGGGGTCCGACTCCTCATATCTTTTCCTTCTTTACCAGGACGTTGGTCAGTAGCAGTGTATCCTGCTTGTTCCTTAGGGGTTTGAATCTCTAATGCTGCCTCGATGTTGACGATGTAACTACATTGTTAAACTCTATAATAAATAAAATGCAAATGAACTTTGAGTCAATTGAGAAGAATTTTCTTAAATTTACAAATTTACCCCACCCAGCTCCAGGCCCACCCCACCCAGCTCTAGTCCCACCCCATCCAGCTCCAGCCCCACCCCATCCAGCTCTAGTACTACCCATGCAGCTCCAGCCCCACCCCATCCAGCTCTAGTCCCACCCCATCCAGCTTCAGCCCCACCCCATCCAACTCCAGCCCCAAACCATCCAGCTCTAGTCCCACCCCATCCAGCTCTAGTCTCACCCCATCCAGCTCCAGTCCCACCCCATCCAGCTCTAGTTCCACCCCATCCAGCTCTAGTTCCACCCCATCCAGCTTCAGCCCCACCCTATCCAGCTCTAGTCCCACCCCATCCAGCTCTAGTCCCACCCCATCCAGCTCCAGCCCCACCCCATCCAGCTCCAGTCCCACCCCATCCAGCTCCAGTCCCACCCCATCCAGCTCTAGTCCCACCCCATCCAGCTCTAGTTCCACCCCATCCAGCTTCAGCCCCACCCTATCCAGCTCTAGTCCCACCCCATCCAGCTTCAGCCCCAACCTATCCAGCTCTAGTCCCACCCCATCCAGCTCTAGTCCCACCCCATCCAGCTCCAGCCCCACCCCATCCAGCTCTAGTCCCACCCCATCCAGCTCCAGCCCCACCCCATCCAGCTCTAGTCCCACCCCATCCAGCTCCAGTCCCACCCCATCCAGCTCCAGCCCCACCTCATCCAACTCCAGCCCCACCCCATCCAGCTTCAGCCCCACCCTATCCAGCTCTAGTCCCACCCCATCCAGCTTCAGCCCCACCCTATCCAGCTCCAGTCCCACCCCATCCAGCTCTAGTCCCACCCCATCCAGCTCCAGCCCCACCTCATCCAACTCCAGCCCCACCCCATTCATCTCCAGCCCGGTCCTATCCAGTTCTAGCCAGTCCTAACCAGCTCTAGCTCCACCCTCTTATGATTTTGCGGCAACTTGATTGTGTGCACAAACAGGAACTAACTAACTAGTCTTTATTCCAGCTCTTCTAAATGCCTAAAACCCACGTTCGGTGTTGTTATGCAAAGTCGCATTCTATCAGCCAAGTTAAAAAGCAAACCGAGCTGATGATTATATGTTTGTAGTGTTCTGGTTTTGCCCCTAGCCTGGTTTAGTCGGTTTGCCACAAACCCGATCTTTTTGCCCCCCTGTCTTCCTGAATATGGCCGTACCATTTGTATTCATGTGCCTTAATCTTTCTTAGAAACTCCACGCCTCCACCAAATCTCCACAAGCCTTTAGGTGAACCAAAGCTTTTTTTTATGATAACTGCCAACTTCTGTCCAGACCTAGTGCTATAAGTTCTTCCTCTCCAGCCTCTCTGGTTTTCTCTCTTCTCCTTATCATTCACTATAGCGTGTCTGGGTTTGGATGTATCCCACAATGCCTTGTGTAGGTTTTTCAAAGCCCTGTCTGCTGCCATACTTCCTTTCATATGGATAAAGGCGAATGTGGTCAGAAATCTCTCATTTTTTATTGACACCTGAACCCATAACTGTCTAAATAAAAAAAATAAAAAAATCTATTGTGCTCTTTTCTCTCTGTTTCACCTTTCAGCTTTATGTAATTATATTGAGGCAGCAGGTGGCTTTAGAGACTGCATGTGCCTTTTGTACTGAGCCACTCATTTGTGTCCATGTGATTATGTGCCAGAAGCTTTCTCCACCATGTGCCATTTTCTGTATTAAAAAGAAGGTTCAAATAAATATCTCTTGATTCTCTATCAACGCCAGATGGTAGATGTAGTCTAAATGAAGAAGGGCTACTGCATAGCGAATGCCATGGGCTAGTCCGTGTATGAATTATGGTATGGTCAAAAACTTTGATGAATCGGGATGAATTGGAAAAGGGATGAGAGATAAGAAACGAAAGGATAGTCTTTGGATCAAACACCGAGGTGTCCTAGTGAGTGGATCCAGTTAGCCGTCCTTCGACATCAGCAGCATTTGAAAGGAGATTTTCTCAGTTCCGTGCAACCTACATACAGTAGGTGCGACGAGGCATAGTGACTAATCCTACACGCCGTCTCGAACGATTCGTCTGACCAATCCCGTGGCATCTTGCGTGATCTGATGTTCTTCTGTTCCCTGCGCACAACTTTAATTACTACCTGTGATCAGTTCCCATTTACAGTTTGACATTAACAAAGAAGAAAAATATGCAAAACTTCGGAGCTTTCAGAACCGTATAACCGTAGTGGCACAGCAAAGAAAGGAAGAAAGCTTAAAAGAATAATAAGCGAGAGTGTAATGCCTCTTTTCCACCAGAAAGAACCGGGTGCTGGTTCAGAGCTAGCGCTAGTGCTGGTTCAAAGTTGGTTCCACTGGCGAACCTTCTAAGAACCGGTGTGCCTTTCCACCGGCTAGAGAGCGTCACAGCGCCAAGTGTGACGTCACTGTATACGTGTCACGTGTCCCAGCGACGTTAGCGCAGCAGCGACAAACACAAACACAACAACAATGGCGGATGTTGCTTTACTGTTAATGCTCATGGCTTTGCGAACCTACATCGGCATCCAAACGCGGCGAATAAAACGTATACGTGCGGCTCCGTGTAATCTGTATAAACGGAGGTTGTAATCGATAAAGTACATAACGTTATTTTATCATTAACACAGAAAAAAAGTTAGCCTTAGCATGTAGCTCCCTACTATAATGTGTGCTGATAATGTATCATATCGCGGTAAAGTAAAAGTGTATTAAACATTAGTATACTTAAGGTACGTTATCAAATGCGCTAACAGTAGCCCCGCCCCCAGCTCCTGACGCAAGTGGTTCTTAAGTCTAGACCAGCAACGTTTTGGTGCTACTTAAGAAGCACTTCTCCTGGTTCGGAGCCGGTGCTTTGGCGGTCGAAACAGAAAGAACTGGTTCTAAATTAGGCTCCGAACCTGCACTCGAACTGCCTCGGTGCAAAAGGGGCATAAGTGTAAATCTAAACGAGCATCTACCGCAACGGGTACAGATTAGTGTGCTGTTTAAACTGTGGTTAAACAGTTCATTTTTTAGAAGATGCTTTAAAGCCACTCACTTCAAAATGGCCGCATCCTGCTGTAGAATTTCTTCATTTATTTCTATTTCTTTTCCCCGTGTGACACTAGTGCAATATATTTAATCATTTGAGATCATGTTATTGTGATTTTTATTTCATTATAAAGTCTGCTCTTTGTTTTTGTGCAAAGTTTTTGTGCACTTTTTTGTTTACTTGCAATGATTTTGGACGGTCCTTTGTACCATTGTGATGTTTTTGTCTGTTCTTTTTTACATCATGACGTTTTTGTCTTTTTTTTTCAGTTCTCTTGTAGTGTTTTTGTTTGTTCTTTCTTCTCTTGTGATGTTTTTGTCTTTTTTTTATTCCCCATAATCTTTTTTGGTGTTTTTGTCTGTTTTTGTTCCCTCATAATGTCTTTTGTCTGTTTTTTGTTCCCTTATGGTGTTTTTGTCTTTTTTTTTCCCTCATAATGTTTTTTGTCTGTTTTTTGTTATCTTATGATGTTTTGTCTGTTCTTTTTTGCATCATGATGTTTTCGTCTTTTTTTCTGTTCTCTCGTAATGTTTTTGTTTGTTCTTTCACCTCTTACGATGTTTTTGTCTTTTTTTTATTCCCTTATGATGTTTGTCTGTTTTTATTCTATAATGATCTTTTTGTCTATTTTTAGTTCTCTTGTGATTTTTTGTTTCCTTACGATTTGTTTTGTCTGTTCTTTTTTGCATCATGATGTTTTGGTCTTTTTTCTGTTCTCTCGTAATTTTTTTGTTTGTTCTTTCCTCTCTTGTGATGTTTTTGTCATTTTTTTCCCCATAATCTTTTTTGTCATTTTTTGTTCCCCATAATCTTTTTTGTCTGTTTTTTGTTCCCTTATGGTGTTTTTGTCTGTTTTTGTTCTCTCGTAATGTTTTTTGTCTGTTTTTTGTTATCTTATGATGTTTTTGTCTGTTTTTTTTTCTTTTTTTTCTTTTTGCTCCACTGGTCCCATATAAAGATCATCATTTGGACCAAGCTGGTAAAATCAACGTTTCCTAGAGGTCTAAAATCACTTCTCTTCCAGAAGTACATAATGTCTGCCTGGCATACTTCCTACAGTATATGCAGTATTACCTTTCCAGCAAAGTTTTGAGACTGATTCTGTTCTTATTCTGTGATTTAAAGAACGAGTATCAGAATGAACTCATCGACAGATACCTCAAACCTCTTTTACACAATAAGTCGCTCGGGATACCAGTGTCTGCTAAGTGCTGTAAATATAAATGGAAATGATATAGATATTATATCTAATCAGGGTAAAAAAAAAAAAAAAAAAAGCTGGACAGGCCACGCCCACCTACTGTACCATGGCCACAGGTAGCAAGCAACAAGCCACACAAGCAAATAATCTCTTTCTAGCATGAACACAGGTTGACACTGGCTTAAGACAGTTCTGTGGTATAATGCATCTCTTGTCCCTTTCTTTCAGCTTTATCTAATTATACTGAGCAGGTGGCTTTAGACACTGCCGGTGCTTTTGGTGCCAAAGCACTCATCTGTGCTCATGAGTGTAAAGAGCGTGCCAGAAGCATTCTTCATTGCCATGCCCAGAATTTCATTTGGAGTTTTCCCACTAGAGGCGTATAGACCTATTTAACTACACCAACCAGGGATTTGATGATTTGGAGCCTATGGTAGCCTAAGTACTGAACTAAACAGGATGCTTTAAAACAATAAGCTCCATCAACATGTTGAATTCAGATCTTCTGCGTATTGTTTTAAAGCAGGAGGTTTAATAGTCAGGATGCAGTCTGACTCGTGGAAGCATACAGCTGTCAATTGCTACACAGTAGTTGGAGGCATTTCTCCACCATCTCAGACAAATCATATACATTGCACATACTTTTGCTATCAGATAAGCTGGAAGAAAGACTCGGGCGTTGCGTCAGACGCAAACTGCACCTGACAGACATATAATCAGGACTATGATCAGGCTATCAGTGTTTTCTCTGTTAAACCTTACACAGAAATTTAGTGGTTGAAAAGACAATTTAGATGCTTTTAAGCAAGCACTCGGGGCATCACAGTGAGCAGAAACGGGGTTGATATCAACGTCGTCTCTGAAGCTAGAAACATTCGCACGAAAAAAAAAAAGTATTTTGTGAATTTATTGTTTGTAAATCTGATTCCTGAATCTAGGAGCAAAAAAAAAAAAAAAAAAAAAACACAAATTAATCATTCCATTCACTCCGTCCTTCAGAAGACAGAAAAACTTTCATGGTCTTAAGGTTAAGTTTGTATGTCCATGTTACCATTGCTTCATGTGTTAGCTCTTACCAAAGCTCAAAGAAAAAGAAAACCAACGTCTTCCTTCGCCGATGGATGATCTCACGTCTGTTTAAATCGTGAGCTTTTTAAAAGGTCAAATCCTGAAAGCTATCGTGGACTTAAGCTCGATGAATAAACGATCTCACTCGGGATTCCTTCACGCTTTTAAGAAGAACCTCCACATCACCTCTACTTCCTCCATCAACTCCATTTTAGTCTCAATCTTCACGGTGTTTCAGCTCCGGCTTCTGATAAAACACTGACCTCTAAAAAGGATGTTCTAAGCGTTATAATAAGTCTTTGCGGAACTTTATTCGATTCTATTAAACGCATGCGTGGATGAAGTGGCTCTGGGTGTGGTAGCAGGGTCACTTCTGAGTCATCCAGTAAAGCAGCAAGCAACTTAATCTGCTCCATTAGGCAAAGAATTCAGCCCTCCATTCTAGGCATATAATCATATACGACGTGACAGAGAGAGAGTTTAAATACACGTCTGTTCCATCATCTTCCAATGACAGATGGTAGATGTAGTCTTAATGATGATGGGCAACTGCATACTGAACACGGTGTGCTAGTCCATGTGTGAATCGACAGTATGTTAAAATACCAAGTGGGAAAAAGTTTCAAAATACAGAAGGGTGTCATCTATTAAAGTCATAATTTTCTAATCAAAAATTCACAAATTTTTACACACACCATGTATATTGTCTGAAGTAATGCAGGGTTTAATTTAATTTTATTTTATTTTATTTTATTTTATTTTATTTTATTTTATTTTATTTTATTTTATTTTATTTTATTTTACAAGGTTTTTTTTTCCCACCCAATTTTTTTTCTAAAGAAATGTAAAAATGTGGATTTATCTATCTATCTATCTATCTATCTATCTATCTATCTATCTATCTATCTATCTATCTATCTATCTATCTATCTATCTATCTGTCTGTTTATTTATTTATTTATTTAATTTATTTGTTTGTTTGTTTATTTATTTGTTTATTTATTTGTTTATTTATTTCTAATAATAATATTGTGTTTTACACTTTTTTTTACTTTTATACACATTAATGTCATTTTTTTTTAAGTCTGTTTATTCATTCATTTTTTATTACATATTTTTAAACAAGGTTTTATTCTTCATACGGTTCATTTTCAAAATATAATTGTTTTTTTTTATTTCATACATGATTTGAGTTTTTGTTCATCATGAATATTATAGCATTTTATAGGAATTTGTATAGCAAGGATTTAATTTCGTTTCACATGAGTATTTTACAAATTATTCATTCATCATGAATTCATAAGCCGTTTATCAATTATTCGTTAACTTGTATTTTTTTCCTCTGTATGATTCACTTGTTATTTTTTTTTTGAGTCGTTTAATTCCTTTTCACATATAACACGTCGTTTATACGGTTAAGCTACACACAGCTTCAGACTCTAACATTTTGTTTTCTTGTTTTTTTTTGTTTTTTTTATAGTTCCATGAATTCCACATACGTGTGAAAGCAGGTATTCAAGTCATTTTCTCAACATCGGTCAGTCAAAATAAACGCTGATGGTGATGATAAATGGTGGACGGACGTCTAACAATCACGGCATTCACTGTGTGTTCACTAAAAGCTTTGATTTTAAGAAAACACACACACACACACACACACACATTCTTCGTGTTACTTTTCTAAAGAGCAATTGAGGAAATTGCTAGCGGAGGGAGGGAACACTTGTTAATGCTTTTAAGCCTACTGTCACCATTAGCAGCAAATTGGACAAACCTCTACAGCATGTGAATGGACAGAGGACACACTTTTATCTTGTTAGAGCACTTTTATTTGTTTGGAACGACAGATGGTTCTTACAGAAAACACATATCCTGTCCTTCTGAATTTACCATTTTGCTGAAGCATCAAATCAGAAATTGGGCATCTGGTTGAAAACGTATCGCATCGATTCGGGAAAAAAAAACATATGTTTAAAACCTCAACCTGCCCAGCTTTCATCGTAATTGACAGTCATATTTAATTAGCGCTTCCATGATGTTTTAACCGTTTTCTCTCATGTGATATGAGATGAGATTGAGAACAAACATCCAAAGCTCTGGCTTATGAGTTCCTGAGGTACAAGGAGCTCTCGAACGAGGGTTTGAGGTTAACGTGTGAAACGGCTCCCAAGTGAGCCACGAGTCGGTCCGTAACACAATCACGGGGTTCGCAATCAATCAAGCTTTAAGCAGTACATGTTAGCAAACGCATGACGTTGAGCTCATAAGAAACTGTAAATCTTTTTTATTGAGTCGTATGAAGCTGACAAAAATGCTGCGATTTATGATTATCTGTCATTATTACGGAATTTACTACACCGGTTGGACGGTGGATGTTGATGCAAGATCTAAGGCTGTGAATTAATCAGTGAACGAACCGAAGCGTGAGCAAGACCGTCAGACCTTGACCATCAACAATTCAGCTGATTGGAACTGAAGTGCTGCTTAACCGTCACTGAAAACTGTTGTGTTTTCTTCCTGGTTTATTTGACTCTCAAGATAAAAGTATGTCTTAACTAAAGCATCAGATACTTACCGTATTTGGCTTTTTTACACCCGGTCACTCCGTGTGTCGTCTCTGATCCGATAGCTATCTG
The DNA here is from genome assembly GCF_022655615.1 of Tachysurus fulvidraco. NCBI lineage: Eukaryota > Metazoa > Chordata > Actinopteri > Siluriformes > Bagridae > Tachysurus > Tachysurus fulvidraco. The sequence continues at coordinate 19,684,842 of NC_062537.1, forward strand.
ATTTGTTAAAACCGTTCCGTTTACATCAGGCCACATAAACGCGTCTCGGCGAATCGGATATCGATCCGATCTTTCTACTCCCGCCCAAAATGCAAATATATTTGACCTCATTTCCGGGGTAATTGAAACGGAACACACTTTGGTGTATAAGGTTTTCAGAACGCAATCAAAAAGAAGACGAAAAAACTCGTTATGATGGTTATGCTACAAAAAAACAGCGTTTACTGCTTGCTGCGTTTTCGCTGGCGGCAGCAGCATGTTTTAAGCCCCGACGAGACGCCTGGGTGAAAGATCACCTGCGAGTGACGTACTTCCGTTTGGGAGGAGTATAGCGCTGATGTATGTGGCTTGAACAACCACATGCATTTACACCTGTACAGTTTCATCTGAAACGCGTCCCAGACCACCTCCTGAAGGGGTTTGTACCGTCGGATTTATATCCGTCTCGAAAACGTTTCGGAGGGCATTTAGACCTGGTCCTTTTACCATCGGATAGCTATCTGATCACCTGAAGTGACTGGGTGTAAAAAGCCCCATAGAAACACTCAAATCCAAGTCTATAAGAAGCTCACCTGTATGTAGCAGCTCTACTTAGCCTGATAGCTTTGTACAGATTGGTTGGTGTTAGTCATGACATTATTACTATTACTGTGCATGTCCTGATCAGAATCTGCATGTCGTTCCTTATTTAGTCCAACTCATTCCCACTTATCCCGACTCATCCCGACTCATCCCGACTCATCCAGACTAATCTCGACTCATCCCGACTAATCTCGACTCATCCCGACTCATCTCGACTCATTCCTACTCATCTCGAATCATCCCGACTCATTCCTACTCAACCCGACTCATCTCGACTCATCTCGACTCATCCGGACTCATCCCTACTCATCCCGACTCATCTCGACTCATCTCGACTCATCTCGACTCATCCCGACTCATTCCTACTCATCTCGACTCATCTCGACATCCCGACTCATCTCTACTCATCTCGACTCATCCGAATCATTCCTACTCATTAATACTCATCCCGACTCATCCCGACTCATCCCGACTCATCCCGACTCATTCGTACTCATCTGGACTCATCTCGACTCGACTCATTCCTACTCATTCCTACTCATCCCTAAGACTGTATTGATGTCAGGGGTATGTGGCAGCCTAGTGGTTAAAGTGTTGGTTGTGGGTTTGAATCCCAGGTTCCCCAAATTGCCTCTGCCGGGCCCCTGAGCAATGCCCTTAAGTTTCAATTGCTAAGTTTTCTTATAAACATATAAAATAAGATTAAGTGTAAGTCACTCCGGATAGGGGCGTGTGCCAAATGCCGTAAATGTCAATGGCAGTATTTACACTGGGAACGGACCTCATATTCAGAGCTCGGTTACACAGATAAATAAGATGAACTTGAGACCTTCTGGTTTAGTTGCACGTAGGTCACATGCATTCGGACGAATATTCTGAAATAAAAGCGTCAAAAATGTTAAAATTTTAACTTCTTCTTATTTTTTTAATAACATCTAAACCACCGGCTTTAAACCGAACCGTTTTGAATCTTAGGAACTGTGGATAAAGATCAAGGACTGATGGAGAATTATTATGGGATGGAATAAAAAGCAATGTAAAAAATATTAATATGATTAAATCATCTACACATTCAGATTTACAGTATTAAAATAAATTACAGAAAAGTGCAACGTTGTCTTGACGTGATGTATACAATTTTTTAGCATTCGAGTGAAACCTTTAACCTAAAGAGCCTTTATATTCAGTCCCAATTTGTGTGTGTGTGTGTGTGTGTGTGTGTGTGTGTGTGTGTGTGTGTGTGTGTGTGTGTGTGTTCTTTAGTAATCATTTGCTTATGTAAATATATCTGTTATTACTTCCTCAATTAATTGAAATAGGTTTGGATGATAAATAGCAGGGCACGTGACACTAATGTAAACTTTATTTTTCTTTTCCTTCACCAGAGGGTCGAGCTAACACACACACACACACACACACACACACACACACACACACACACACTGAATACCACATGACAGATAACAGCAGCATGATATACGAAGGACTTAATGGCGACTCGTGTTTATTAGATTGGAGGGAAGTGAAGGGGTATACAGTATGTTAAATGAATACAGAATGAAGTAGAGGGAAATATAGTGCTGGTCATGTACTGGATGAAGAGAAAGAGAGAGAGAGAGTGAGAGAGAGAGAAAACCTGGCTGAACAGTAACAAAATCACGTCATAAGGAAGAGGTTGCCTTGGCTACTGAATAGCGTAGGATGAAGAGAACGAGAGAACGAGTGAGAAGGTGTAACTAAGAGACGGAGCAGAAGAGAGACCATTTTTTTATAATATACTGTATAGATATATACATACACAATATACAGAACAGAATATCTCTGTTCGGTCCAAATCCGCTTGAATGTAGACGAGAATCCCAGAATCCTTTGCGATTCCTGACTCTGACTAGTCGCAAAGGATGGTTTTGTTGTCAAACGCACGAGTGTCGAAAAGCAAAGAGGAACATTGTGTTGTGGTTCTGAACGGTCACTTACTGATGACCTCATCACCTCAAAGACTCATTGTCACACCCACACACACACACACACACACACACAACATGATATATCTGTAATGTCTGAAATATTAAAGAGAAACAGAAAGCACCCTGTTGCTCATAGAATCCTGCTGCGTCCGCGGCGCTTGATGTTTTATTTAACGTCGTGTTTAGCGGAATGTTCTGCAGAAGTACGATGTTCTGTGGCTGCGACAGAAAAGAATTTATGTGTAATGAATTATAAGTATGAGCATCAGCATCATTTTTTTAAGTTGCTCAAAATTGCACTTGACAAAATTACTTCCTTTTTATATTTCTACGATTGGAGGCACGGTGGCTTAGCGGTTAGCACGTCCGCCTCACACCTCCAGGTTTGAGGGTTCGATTCCTGCCTCCGCCTTGTGTGTGTGGAGTTTGCATGTTCTACCCCGTGCCTCGGGGGTTTCCTCCGGGTACTCCGGTTTCCTCCCCCGGTCCAAAGACATGCATGGTAGGTTGATTGAAATCTCTGGAAAATTGTCCGTAGTGTGTGTGAGTGTGTGAGTGAATGAGAGTGTGTGTGTGCCCTGTGATGGGTTGGCACTCCGTCCTGGGTGTATCCTGCCTCGATCCCCGATGACGCCTGAGATAGGCACAGGCTCCCCGTGACCCGAGAAGTCGGATAAGCGGTAGGAAATGGATTAATGAATGAATGAATGAATGAATCTCCATAATCACACTATTTGGTGTCAACCAGATAGGATGGAACGGTTCCTCTCAATGTTTCTCAGCTAGTTTTTGCCCTCAGCACCTTCACCTCTGACTTGCTTGTGAAGGGTAATTTTTTGGCACTTTTTTGCCAATTGGTAAAATCTCTACACAAGTATAATTGAATGGAATTGAAGTACACTGTTGGTCTGTTGGTACTGCTGGATTTCATTAAAAAAAATGCGCTTACATACACTTAATTCTGTCCAAGCCCACCACATAAAAAGGCAACATCGAGTTTAAATCCAATATCCGACATATTCGCCTGGGTGCGTTATGCGGCACCGAGACCTCTGGACTTCTATCAGAGAGACTTATGTCAAAAGCAATTAAGGTCGGCGCTCGAGTGCCATCTCAGAAATGTTCATTTCCAAAGCTCTCCTGGTGCAGCTCCAAATCCATACAATCTGGTCTGAAAGGTACTTTTGGAAAGCAACAAATGCCGTTCCTGGGAGACCTTTGAAGCTGAGAGCACTTCACTTGGCCTTGAGACCTGCAGTGTGATGTCTGCCGTCCTGAAGCCGAGACTCTGATGGAATTAATTCTGTTGGCTTTGTAAAACTCACACTATTCCGTTCTAACCCCCTCGTAACCCCTCATAAACCCAGTACCGTTGTCGTATAATCCTGTTTATTTTTTTCACCTCCAAGGTTATTCCATTAATGATAGCGCTGCCTCAGGTGGAAGATGACATGATTTTTCTTTATCACTTCCTTCCCTTCATTCTATTTTGTAGCTGATGCGGAAGAATGCTGAATCAAGCAAAGTAAAGCTGAAGCCATCATCACGAGTCTCTCTGAGACACTACTGATCTATCTATCTATCTATCTATCTATCTATCTATCTATCTATCTGATATTAAGTTCCTTTAGTATGATCTGACTGGTCAACTTACATATACATATTTTGCATTCATTCATTCATTCATCTGTTACATGGTAGCATTGTCGCATGATGAGACTGGTGAGAAACGACACAGATTGTTGAACAAAGCTGGCGGGCATGTTATCCTGTAGCATTACAAGTTCCTATCACTAGACAAAGCCTCTGTGCACAAAGCTCTAGGGCTCCATGAAGACATGGTGTTGAGGTTAAGGTTGGAGAGGAAGAGCTTGAGTGTCCTGACTTGCCTCCGACATGGACTCAGACTCTGACAAGGACTCTGACTCAACCCCACTGAAAACCTTTGAGATGAACTGGAACTGGAGTCTCATCACAATCTCAATATCAGTGTTTGCTCTCAATGATGTTCTTGTAAATGAATGAATGAATGAATGAATGAATGAATGAATGAATGAATCGAGAAGAGAAGAGAAGAGAAGAGAAGAGAAGAGAAGAGAAGAGAAGAGAAATGTGGAGCTTATTCTTACAGCAACAAGGATTAATCTGGATCGAGATGTTCAGCAAGAACATGAGTGGAATGATCAGAGGTGCACAAACTTTTGGCTAGACTCCCACACCTCCCCGATCCAACCATCCATTACGGACCATGAAATGTATTACTTTAATTTGTACCTCAACTTTTGTTGCCTTATGATCTAGACGGAGTTCACACACCCCCGCGGTTGCCAGATCTGTCTTTAATACAGAGGTAGAAGATGAAGATGAAAGAGATGAGAGTAAAAACCTACATATTTTAATCGCCTGCGGGGAAAAGTCGAGAGAGCATGGTGGCTCACGTAAGAGGAGCAGCACCAAAGAAAAAAATAGTTTAAGACTGAAACAAATTTTTAAAAAGTATCGTCGAAGATAATTAGAAATAATATAGAATGCGATCAAATCAATCGGCAGGGTGTGAACCAGTTGGGGAAAAAGTTCTATGAAAAAGTAAAATAAAGTTTGCCATGTTTAAGAAGAAAAAAAAGAGCATAGAAAATGCGGACTAATCATATACGGTACTTGTGCCGTTTTTATGTCATATATTTTCCTCATCGGAAAATTACTCGTAAAGTTGCAAGAACGTCATTTGAATTTTAACCGTTTGAAATTATGAGGGGGGGCACAGTGGCTTAGTGGTTAGCACGTTCTCCTCACACCTCCAGGGTCGGGGTTCGATTCCCACCTCCGCCTTGTGTGTGTGAAGTTTGCATGTTCTCCCCGTGCCTCGGGGGTTTCCTCCGGGTACTCCGGTTTCCTCCCCCGGTCCAAAGACATGCATGGTAGGTTGATTGGTATCTCTGGAAAATTGTCCGTAGTGTGTGAGTGAGTGAATAAGAGTGTGTGTGTGCCCTGTGATGGGTTGGCACTCTGTCCAGGGTGTATCCTGCCTCGATGCCCGATGACGCCTGAGATAGGCACAGGCTCCCCGTGACCCGAGAAGTTCGGATAAGCGGTAGAAGATGAGTGAGTGAGCTTGACCTGATCTCTTGCTCTAATAAAATGTCCTTAGGATAGAATTGAGGTGGAATGAGACAAGCATCTGATGTAAGTCTGATATCTGATGTCTGATGCAAGTCTGAGTTAATGATCAAACCCATTGATCACCATTAACTGTGTCCACCGATGGTGCTGCATGGGTTAAAATGTGAGCTGTACTCGTTTATCCGGCATTTACTCCAGCATGTCTGTCTTAAGTTAGCAAGATGATGATGATGAAGATGATGACGATGATAAATCTTTACTTATTGTTGTAACACAAGCAGCTGAAGATAAACACAGAGGAGTTTAAGCTGCCTGTGATGTGCTCTGCTGAAAGCTCTGCATCTCTCTCTCTCTCTCTCTCTCTCTCTCTCTCTCTCTCTCTCTCTCTCCCTCTCTCTCTCTCTCTGTTCTAAAAGTTTGGGGTCGATTTGCCAAAAGAGAATTCTTACTGGAAAATATATGCAATATGCTATAAAAAGTACAGGAAAAGCTAAAAAGTTTCATTCATTTGTTCTTCTTTCTTTTCTCTAAGCAGCTTCTGTTCTTCTTCCTGTTTATTAGGTTTATCGATCTCAGCTCGAATAAACAAGCAGCTGATTCTACCATCAGGCATAACGAGGCTAACTTGTGTAATCTGATGTAATGCATGTGCAGCCAGTGGCTACTTGTTTACAGTGTAACAGTAGTGTGTGTTTCTGTGCATGTGTGTGTGTGTGTGTGTGTGTGTGTATGTGTGTGTTATTAGGAAAATTCATATACAATATATTGGCGACACAAATAAACTATTTAATTTAAACTGTTTAATTTATAATTTTTGGGGGCCACGGTGGCTTAGTGGTTAGCACGTTTGCCTCACACCTCCAGGGTTGGGGGTTCGATTCCCACCTCCGTCTTGTGTGTGTGGAGTTTGCATGTTCTCCCCGTGCCTCGGGGGTTTCCTCCGGGTACTCCGGTTTCCTCCCCCGGTCCAAAGACATGCATGGTAGGTTGATTGGCATCTCTGGAAAATTGTCCGTAGTGTGTGATTGCGTGAGTGAATGAGAGTGTGTGTGTGTGTGTGCCCTGCGATGGGTTGGCACTCCGTCCAGGGTGTATCCTGCCTTGATGCCCGATGACGCCTGAGATAGGCACAGGCTCCCCGTGACCCGAGGTAGTTCGGATAAAGCGGTAGAAAATGAATGAATGAATGAATGAATGAATTTCAATTTTTGGGGGTCACGGTGGCTTAGTGGTTAGCACGTTCGCCTCACACCTCCAGGGTTGGGGGTTCGATTCCCACCTCCGTCTTGTGTGTGTGGAGTTTGCATGTTCTCCCCGTGCCTCGGGGGTTTCCTCCGGGTACTCCGGTTTCCTCCCCCGGTCCAAAGACATGCATGGTAGGTTGATTGGCATCTCTGGAAAATTGTCCGTAGTGTGTGAGTGTGAGTGAATGAGAGTGTGTGTGTGTGTGCCCTGTGATGGGTTGGCACTCCGTCCAGGGTGTATCCTGCCTCGATGCCCGATGACGCCTGAGATAGGCACAGGCTCCCCGTGACCCGAGAAGTTCGGATAAGCGGTAGAAGATGAATAAATGAATTAATTAATTTCAATTTCTTTTATTATTCTTTTGCACATTATTACCGTATTTTAATTCGTTTATATTTTACTCCTATTTTATATTATCGCTTTTCAAAAAAATGAAAATCTTGTAGTCACTGATTACAATTTCTTTCTTTTTTTTTTTTTTTTTTTTCAAAACAAAAATGCTGTGGAAAAAAAATGATAGAGAAAAAAAACCTTCACTAATGTCATCAGTATTTAGTGTGATATGACACGATATGATATGATTTTTAAACCCGTTATGGACAATTTCTTTTATTTCACATTTACTTGTCCAGAAAACATAATATTTCAAATTTGAATAATTTCTTGAAAGAAATGGCGATAGGATAAGTTGTAAAGAGTGAAATGTGTAATGTGAAAAAAAAAAAAATCAAAGTTACTTTAACATTTAAATATGTGTCCATAAATTTTGTAAAATTTAAAAAAGCAAAAAACAGATTTTTACGACAGCAACATTTCAATAATATAAATTCTATCAAAAAATCTGATAAATGAATAAACAAACAAATATATAAATAAATAAAAATTTTGTTTTACCAAAAGCAGCCATTACAAAACAATTATCGCAACGTTGCTGATTAGTTTTTTATTGACCAAACGAAGATATTTTAATAAAACACTAAAAAAAAAATACACAATTTATGTTCTGAGACAAAATATAAGGTTGAGGGTCAATAATTCTATCAGATCTAAGGGTCACCGGATCTGTATCTGTCTTCTATCTGTCTTCTTGGTTATCGTTGATGTTTTTTGTGTGTACAATCTAAACGTTAGTAAAGTTGAGGATTTGAACTCCACAAGCCACAAAAAAAAAAAAAATGCTGAGAGTTTTCTCCAGGGTTTCGCAGAAGCTTGTAGGTTAGCATCCTTTAACACTCTCCTCAGCTATACGAAGTGTTATCTTTGACAGCAAAAGGCCAGGGACCAGTGTTAAAGCTTCACACACACACACACACACACACACACACACACACACACACACACACACACACACAGCAACAATCTCAGACTTGCTCTCTCTTTACACCCACGCTGTTTGTTGCTGATTTTTTTATTGCTGTATTCTACATTTTAATTAAGTAGGCATGCCTTCAGTGACAAATTTGCTCTCTCTTTGTTTTCTTTTTTTTTATTTTTCTTCTCCCAATTTACTCTCGAGTCATGCAGGACGTGATGGAGCCATGCAGAATTAGGTTACAGGAAATGGAGTGCTGGATGGATGATGTCTGATTGTAATTATGTTCCTTTGTCACGACGGCTTGTAGATAATCAGCCGGCCGATTAGCGCAGGTGAAAGAGAACGATTTTGTTTTTACTCAAATACAATGAAAGTGATTTCTTTCTTTCTTTATTTATTTTCTGATTCTAGCCCTTTCCCAGGGCAGGGCGGAATGCCAAGGCATCGCGTTGTAGACCATCACGTCTGTCCTGCGCCTTTCTCGAAAACAAACGCTGAAGACGTTGAGTGCGGAGCCTCTAAGCATCGGAAAATTTTTCATTTCTTTTTAATATGACATCTAGATTCGGAGAGGATTCAAGTGTTCGATTCCCATCTTTGCTCTGTGTGTGCAGTTTGTATGTTCTCCCTGTTCTTTGAAGGTTTCCTCAGGGTTCTCCGGGTTCATCCTCAGTTCATGATGTTTCATAATTTATGTGTCATACTGTATGTGGCATCCATGGTGTCCTTCACCTTGTGTCCCAAATCTCCTGTTATTAGCTTTAGATTCTCCTTGACCCTCTGTCGGGCTACAGAAAAGAAGTGGAAGTGCTATTTATTATAAGATATAATCCAATTTGACTTATTATATTGTCACAACATGACTATCTCATATTTACAAGATTTATTAATAAAGAAATTCATTCATTCATTTTCTACCGCTTATCCGAACTTCTCGGGTCACGGGGAGCCTGTGCCTATCTCAGGCGTCATCATTTTCCAGATATACCAATCAACCTACCATGCATGTCTTTGGACCGGGGGAGGAAACCGGAGTACCCAGAGGAAACCCCCGAGGCACGGGGAGAACATGCAAACTCCACACACACAAGGCGGAGGCGGGAATCGAACCCCCAACCCTGGTGGTGTGAGGCGAACCTGCAAACCGCTAAGCCACCGATCCTATTAAAGAAATCGATCTCATAATTTCAACCGAATAACCCAAACTCAATATATCATTATTTGAGCTATCATTTCATTTTATGACAGACTTTTATGATATAATTTGAAACTTAGACAAAATTGTGACCAACTATCTTGAATTTACTTATTTTTGAACCTAATTACAAAAACAATTGCCGCAAAATCCAAAAATGTAGTGAATATATGGCTGCGGTCCAGCAGATTTATGAAGAGGAGCCACAGGAGGCTAATCAAATGGTTCCCAGCAGCTCAGTCAAACATGCTTATTTATCAAGTAGCAATGTGCTCGAGGTTTAAAAGCCTGTAAATTGGCAAAAGTACCAACAACATCAGGAAGCAGAATATTCCAAATCTTGACAGCAGTGAGGAGAAAACATCTATCAAGTTGATTAGACGCCATGCTGAGGTGTTGAGGCATTCCGTCAAGTGGTTCACTGTGAGGATTTATGGGGTGGTTACAACGTCTTTAAGGCTAGGGGGCGCTAGTCTGAGTGCGTCTCATAGGAAGCCTATACGATGCTGAAACGTGTCACCTGTGTGTGAATCTACTCTCGTGTGAAGGACCTATAATATCAATTGCTTTTCTTTGGATGTAATCCGTGACAGAGGCAACCATCCAGGAAAGTGATGCATATTCCATGATGCTCCAAACCTGTGATTTGTACACACATGCTCTCCCAGGACTATGTAGTTTTCTGGAAATAACCACGGCCTTGTGCTTGCTTAGTTCAAATGTCACCTTCTAGTTGCGAACTTATTCCTTCATTCTCTCTAAATTCATGTTCAGGCTTGTCTGTACCTTGTGTAGGTCTTAAACGAATGATCGATGCAAATAGGATACATTCGTCAGCATAGGGGAATCGCTGGATTTGAACAACTTTACAAAGTGATGGAAAGCGAGTAGAGCAGAAATAGCAGAGGGCCTAGGATGGAGCCTTGGGGGACTGAAGCATTAATTGATGAAGTGTTAGAACTCTGCCCTGAAAATCCCTCTGGCAGGGATATTATCTGTCTTGAGTTTCCTGAGCTGTTTTTGAATTAGCTTTGCAAAAAAACTTGATGGTATCCAGCGTGGCTTCTGTTTCTTTTCAAAGGGCACTGGGGCATTATCATCAGCAGAAGGCAGTATGCATTTTTCAGCAAGGATTTTGCAGAACATTTGTTTTTGGCAGTGATGCACACTTTATTGTTTTCTTCGATTACAGCGATGTTGTTTTGGCCGGACCTCCCACTTAGACTGTTTACAATCTGCCACAACTTTTGGCTGTAAACGTCTTTAATTTGTTCTTTCTTTTTTTATTGTAGTTGATTCTTGGAATCTTGCCAGACTGATGCAGTCATGTCCGGCGTGTTGAAACTTTCCTTTGCTGGTTGTGAACTCATCCTTTTTCCACTGGTGAAGAGTCAATATTTCCTTCCTTGTCATCAAACCAAGCACTGTCAGCAGGCTTCATGGTGATTGTTTTTTCTTGAAATGAAGAGGTCCATGACCTTTAGGTTTCTAAGTGTGACATCACTTCTCTAGTTCTCTGGGTCTGCCTGGCTACATTGTCATAACTGAGACGGCCTTGTAGTCCCTCGACCTTGTCATAGCACCATAATTTTATGTCATCATGAACTGAACTGCGGTATAGGGTTATTATCTCTGGATTGTGATCACTTCAGATATACCCTAGCTGTAGGTCTAGATAAAGGGATGTGGTAGCTTAGTGGTTGATTCATTGTAATGCTCATGGGAAGGTTGTGAGTTTGAATCTCAGGTTCACCAAGTTGCCACTGTTGGACCCCTGAACAACTCACCTATATAAAATAAGATAAAAAGGCAAGTCGCTCTGAATGTAAATGTAAACTAGATCAAGCTAGTTCAGAGGAAGCGATTTATTCGAGAAGGGTCTTAAGTAGGGTCTAACCATGACCTTGTACTTGCTTGGTTCAAACGTTGGCTTCCATTTGTCAGACTGTAGTTTTTGCTAAAAGGTCTGTTATACCCCTTTTCCACCAAAAAGAACCAGGTGCTGGTTCAGAGCTAGCGCTGGTGCTGGTTCAAAGTTGGTTCGACTGACGAACTATCTAAGAACCGGTTTGCCTTTCTATCGGCTAGAGAGCATCACAGCGCCGAGTGTGACGTCACTGTATACGTGTCACGTGTCCCAGCGACGTTAGCGCAGCGGCGGCAAACACAACAACAATGGCGGATGTTGCTTTACCGTTAATGCTCATGGCTTTGCGAACCTACATCGGCATCCAAACGCGGCGAATAAAACGTGTACGTGCGGCCCCGTGTAATCTGTATAAATGGAGGTTGTGATCGAGAAAGTACATAACGTTATTTTATTGTTAACACAGACAAAAGTTAGCCTTAGCATGTAGCTACCTACTATCATGTGTGCTGATAATGTATCATATCGCGGTAAAGTAAAAGTGTATTAAACATTCGTATACTTAAGGTACATTATCAAATGCGCTAACGGTATCCCCGCCCACAGCTCCTGACACAAGCGGTTCTTAAGTCTAGACCAGCGACGTTTTGGCGCTACTTAAGAACGAAATGCGCTTTGCTAGAAGGTCTGTTATACCAACTTTGAACCAGCACCAGCACTAGCTCTGAACCAGCACCCGGTTCTTTTTGGTGAAAAAGGGGTATAACAGACCTTCTAGCCAGCTCCTGACACAAGCGGCTACCTAAGAACCACTTTTCCTGGTTCGGAGCCGGTGCTTTGGCGGTCGAAACAGAAAGAACCGGTTCTAAATTAGGCACCGAACCTGCACTCGAACTGCCTCGGTGGAAAAGGGGCATTAGAGCTAGTTCAAGTAACTGGTCCCGTCTGATTGCTTTTGTGATGACTTGTTTAAGGCCAGTGATATTAGACACATTTATTCACCAAAACTCAATCTACCAGCCTACAGACTACAATTTCCTCATCGATTTATATTCATTTTTGGTGCATTCTTTCTTGTCCTTTCCTTGGATAATATCCTGTGAATCCCACCTTGCTTGTGAATATAGCGCTCTACGATTTAATTAAACTTTAATTAACAGTCACAGAGTAAAATGATAGCGGCCTCCAGAAAACATCCAATTAATAAGTGAACTGAAAAAAAAAAAATGGTCGTATGCTGTGTATCTTCATCACATAATCAGAAGCTTTCGTAGGTGTAGCTGTGACATTTAACTGACATTTCTGTAATGAGGACACGCACAAGACGCACCGAAATCCCCAGAGTTTAACATCATGACAATGTTGAACCGATAAACAGGACAGATGATTACAATAATCACTATTACACCTCATCGCTGTTGATTTCTGGATTCTGATTGGTCAGAAGGTTAATCTCCTTGCAGATTAATCGTCTATATCAGCGGCTCTGACAGTTGTGGTTTATATTAATACTGTATGTTATGAATAGCTTATCCATGGTGACTTGTAATGCGGAGGCTGCGGATAAAAAAAAATGCTTAAAAAAATGTGGTTAATGGTTAAAGATGTTTATTTTATTTAATATTTAAGGAAGGAGTCTCCAGTGTGAGAAATAAATCTTAAACATTATTTTATTTTTGTTTTGTTTATATTTGTAGCTATATGACTTTAGTCAGTGGTTGCTCAACTGGTTAAGGCTCTAGGTTGTTGATCGGGGTTCAAGCCCCAGCACAGCCAAGCTGCCACCGCTGGGCCCTTGAGAAAGGCCCTCAACCCTCCCTGCTCCCCACTCTGACCCCATCTTGGGGTATGTGAAGAAAAGAATTCCGCTGTAATGTATATGTGGCAATAATAAAGGCTTCTTCTATAAATGCATGCATGTTACAACTGCTGTGTACTGTTGATTATTCATTCATTCATTTCCTACCGCTTATCCGAACTTCTCGGGTCACGGGGAGCCTGTGCCTATCTCAGGTGTCATCGGGCATCGAGGCAGGATACACCCTGGACGGAGTGCCAACCCATCACAGGGCACACACACACTCTCATTCACTCACACACACACACTCTCATTCACTCACACACTACGGACAATTTTCCAGAGATGCCAATCAACCTACCATGCATGTCTTTGGACCTGGGGAGGAAACCGGAGTACCCGGAGGAAACGCCCGAGGCACGGGGAGAACATGCAAACTCCACATACAAGGCGGAGACGGGAATCGAACCCCGACCCTGGAGGTGTGAGGCGGACGTGCTAACCACCGTGTCCCCTCACTGTTGATTATTTGCCTAACAAACCACAACAACTATTTTTAATATTTATATTTACATTCACGTAGGTCCAGCTTAAATGGATTTTCCCCAAATTACCAAGGGCAAGAAAGCAGTGGTGCTTATATCAGCTCCCGATTAACTCTTAATATAATAACTGTAACAGTTGACCAAACAGAAGCTTGTAAAAGTCATTAGATCGACTTGTAGATTTTTTTTCAACGCAGTTAATTTGGTGGATGTAAACTTTTGACCTACTTATACATTGAATTAAACTGGAAATAAATGAACATGAACTGTGTGGAGCTGTAAAAAAAACTGACACCTTGATTGATTAATACTAAGTAGGTTTCTCAGTTTCGTTGGGCGCCTTAAAACATGTCCTCGTACTTAGTAGGTAGAAGTAAATTGTAAAAAAAATTATATTTAACACGTCTCTAGTTAATTAACTGGTTAATGAGGACCGATCAGACAATTGTTCCGTGTAGTACACAAACGTGAATAATAACGGTAGCTCTTTTTCAATTGACTGAGACTGAGATAGGTGGCACGGTGGCTTAGTGGTTAGCATGTTCACCTCACACCCCCAGGATTGGGGGTTCGATTCCCACCTCTGCCTTGTGTGTGTGGAGTTTGCATGTTCTCCCCGTGCCTCTGGGGTTTCCTCCGGGTACTCCGGTTTCCTCCCCGGTCCAAAGACATGCATGGTAGGTTGATTGGCATCTCTGGAAAATTGTCTGGAGTGTGTGAGTGAATGAGAGTGTGTGTGTGCCATGTGATGGGTTGGCACTCCGTCCAGGGTGTATCCTGCCTCGATGCCCGATGACGCCTGAGATAGGCACAGGCTCCCCGTGACCCGAGAAGTTCGGATAAGCGGTAGAAAATGAATGAATATATGAATGAGACTGAGACAGAAAGGACACTGATGACATTTACCTTATGTGGTCCAAGAACAAATTACAATTTGCAGACTAATGCTGCACCCTCCCTTTAATAAGCGCCTAAAGAAATGATGGATGACGATAATCCTAGCAGCCGACGGAGCACGACGGCCGCCTGTTCACCCGCACAGACATGTTTAAGCACACGGCGAGAGGAAGATGGGTGAAAATGGAGGTCCCAAAATAACTCCACTTGACTAATTACTTTAGAGGGGAAAAAAAAAAACTCAAAGAAAGAAATCGGGCTTGCTTTGAGAAAATAATTAGATGATGAACTTTAATGATGGTACATACGAAATAAATCAGGGAGTCACGTAATAAGGATGTGTCCAATGCCACATATGCATGAGTGGCGAGGAAGCAATTTGGGCTGAAACGCCACATTTTAGAGTCTTTTTATCGGTGCTTCTTGGTATTCATACAGTAATATTCATATTGGGAAAGTAATTGAGATTTTAGTACAGTCTTTTAAAACCGTAAAAGAAAGAGTGCGATCGCTGCACTGTCTTGAAAATCTGGATGAGTTTACATATTAAAAGCATTTCCCTCTCTCTTTATTTCAGTCTCACATCCTGAGTGTCCCATCCTGAGCTAAAACCTTGGATAAACCTCTCACTGAGCGATGACTGAAGGATTAGCGCCTGGCTTTGCTCCATTTCTCCGAACTAAATGCAAATGGAGATTGAACCATGAGTTGAGGGGGGGATAAATCCTTCATCACACTTGTCGATACTGGAATGAATCATTCACATGGTCATTGTGGGAAGAGAATATTATGCAATTTCTTTCATGCTGGTGTCAAGACATCCAGCACCAGACCAGCTACCAAAAGCTAAAGCTGACATCAGGTTGGTTGAAGGTTAAATTATAGGGTTTCCCCTCACCAATGGCAGTCTGAATGGTTTCTTTGCGATTCTCTTACAGACAGTGTAATTTGTGGCACTAACATTAGTGACTGAAACGGATAAATGCTCCGACTCGATAAATCTGTGTTTATTTGTGATTCCACTACTTAAGCCATTATATATTATTTTCCTTTCCCTTGATCTCTGACACGAGAAATCAATCTTGGACTCACTAAAATTTCTCTTTCATTGTTTCATTTCCACTCCAATGTGGAAATGTCACCGCTATCTCTCGTTCAATAATGAATAGGATACTTTAAATTTCAAGAATAAATTGTGGATGTGAGACTTCTGGGCAATCTGTAACTGCTTAGACTTCATCATCTTCATCATTAACTCTTTTCCCTTTAGAGGGCAAAATATTCCAGAATAGTTTTAGAAAACTTGGTGGCTTAGTGGTTAGCACGTTTGCCTCACACCTCCAGGGTCGGGGGTTCGATTCCCGTCTCCACCTTGTGTGTGTGGAGTTTGCATGTTTTCCCCGTGCCTAGGGGGTTTCCTCAGGGTACTCCGGTTTCCTCCCCTGGTCCAAAGACATGTATGGTAGGTTGATTGGTTGATCGGAGTGTGTGAGTGAATGAGAGAGTGTGTGTGCCCTTTGATGGGTTGGCACTCCGTCCAGGGTGTATCCTGCCTCGATGCCCGATGACGCCTGAGATGTTCGGGTAAGCGGTAGAAAATGAATGAATGAATGAATGGTGATATCAAACCCATTTCTGCTCTCTGAGCTGACTCAAGTGCTTGGTCAAAAGAAACTAAAATTCGATTGCGTTATCTTCAACGATTAAAGTTCTGCGTAAGGTTATCCAACGGAGGGAAAAACAAACATCTGACACTGAAAACCAACAGAGTCCTGACTCTCACGACCAGAAAATCATTCATTCATACCGGTTGAAGTTGCCCCATGATTCCATTTCCATTCCACCACCAGAATGAAACACTGGTGTACCGGTAAACCCACCAGTTTATCTTTCTAATTGCAGCTGAAATTCTGTGGATTTTTGAATGCTCTTATCATCTTTCTTTTAACAACACTGCTAATATAATTGAATGTTTTGATGACACACACTTTCACATGGCATATTAGTAACTACTCCATGTCTGTAACAAAGAATATTATCACACATCCAATACAATGACTACAACTGCAAAAATATAAAATATTTCATTTGTTCCTTCAGACACTGGATTTTAAATGATGCTTATTGTACAGCCTACATTTAGACTTTATATCAAAGCCGTTGAACTAGTTACTCTCAAAACCTTAGACAGCCTGTACATATATATATATATACAGTGATCCCTCGTTCATCGCGGTTAATGGGGACCGGAACCCCTCGCGATAGGTGAAAATCCGTGAAGTAGGATTGGCCCTACAGTAAGTTTGACCTTTTCACTGATGGTCATCATCTTCCTCTTCCTCTTGGGCTTACTAGAGGAATCTTTCGCAGGGGCACGGCGCTTAGGAGGCATCGTAAGGGCTTAACGAATAGTTAATTTCGAACCTAATACGCGAGACACAGTTGACAACGTGAACGAGAGTGGCGAGATACGACAAGGGAAGAAGCTGGAATAGGATACGATGATGCGCTGTCAATCAGCTCAGATCTCGCACCGGGAACCAATCATGTGCCTTGTCTGGGTGGGTATGTACAGAGCCTCTGAGAGATTTTTATTTTTCGATGAATATTTTTGAAAAATATGTGATGCACTGAGGCCGCGAAACTTGACCCCCGAAACTTGAACCGTGAAGTGGTGAGGGATTACTGTATATATATTTATATATATATATATATATATATATATATATATATATATATATATATATATTTATCTTGTCTAGCACACCTTTCACATCTTCATGAAAAAATGTGCTGAACCTGGGTATCTGAAGGGTATATTTTCAGGGTCTGAAGTATTTCTGATATTACAGCAGAACATCCAGAACTTCATGCTAATGTTAGATGAACTAGGAAGATTTCTACACAACAAGGATACACCTGGAATGTTTTTAGTTATGAACCTTTTTTTTTATTATTTATTAAAGTCATGGACAGCGCTCAGCAGAATGCATTTCAAAAGCAATAAAAGTTCAAGTCTTTTTTGTTTCGTTTTTGTGACACGACTACGACTAAAGAGTTCATTTGTCCAGAAATGCTAGCAGGGCAAGAAACTGCATATTTAGCACAGCATGTTCACCACCTCAGCATTTTTGGGCTGAAGTATTGCATCACTTCAGGGAAGTATTGCATTTCTTTATGGGAGACAGAAGGTGAATAGCTCATTGTTAAAAAAAAAAAAATAAAAAAAAATAAAAAACGCTATTTAGATGTACATACCGTTTGGTACGTACACACTGTTCTTGATCTAACAGCAGAACGACGGCCTACGGAGCAGGAGGCACACCATCGCTAAACTTTAGCGCCAGATGGCATGAATAAGTTTGTGTAGGAGCAAGTAAAGGAAAAAAAAAGAAAAAAAAGAATCTTTCCTTCAAACGTTCAAGTGATTTTAAAGGAAATTGGCAAAAAGTCAATTAGCAAAAAAACAATTTCTTCATTAAGTACAGTTACAGTATGTGACTATTCTGATGGATATCAACAAGCTGATGTAATCAGAGTTTTCGCCAAACGTACAAATCTGTTCCGATAACGATTAACACTCCCACATCACATTCCAAGATAAATCAATTCGACTCCCAAGACAGGCTCATTTACTCAGAAGGAATCGTGGAAGCTGATTATGAAGTGAAAAAAAAAAAAGACAAACAACGCAGTTATTCCAGAGGCATATACCGCAGTGCTGGTGAATTCTCAGATCTCATCAGAAGGGTTAGGATTTATTATCTATATCAGCAGCTCTGACAGAAGCGCAGCTGCAAATCGCAAGTTTATAGTAATGTGCTTGTTTTAATACGTTATCGTTGCTATAGTAACAGCTCATTTACAAGTCAAGTCAAGTCAAGTCAAGAAGCTTTTATTGTCATTTCAACCATATATAGCTGTCGCAGTACACAGTGACATGAGACGACGTTTCTCCAGGATCGTGGTGCTACGGTACATAAAACAAAGACAGGGCTAAGGACTTAGTAAGTAGTCTTAGCCACATAAAGTGCAACTGTGAAACCTGGAGATGCTGTTCCCGATCCGGTCTGACAGAAGTCTCCCAGTCGGGAAGTCCAGGATCCAGTTGCAGAGGGAGGTGTTTAGTCCCAGCAGACGCAGCTTCCCAATCAGGTGCGGAGGGATGATTGTGAACAGCATTCGTACATAAGTGTCTTTATTGTCCAGATGGGTGAGGGCTAAGTGGAGGGCTGTGGCAATGGCATCGTCTGTGGAGCGGTTTGGACGATAGTCGAACTGTAGGGGGTCCAGTGATGGTGGTAGCTGGGTCTCGATGTGCCTCGTGACGAGCTTCTCGAAGCACTTCATAACTATGGGTGTGAGTGCAACGGGACGATAGTCATTGAGGCAGGACACTGTAGACTTCTTTGGGACAGGAACAATGGTGGTAGTTTTGAGTCACGTAGGAACAACGGCGCTGTTCAAGGAGACGTTGAAGACCGTCCGTAAAGACATCCGCTAGGTGTTCTGCACAATCCCCTGAGCACAGAGTTCTGCCTAGAGTCCTCCTCATGTCGGCCGTGGATAGACAGAGTATCTGGTCGTCGGAGGGAGGGATGGTCTTCCTTGCCGATACATTTTTCTGCACCTCAAATCGAGTGTAGAAGTCCTTCAGGGCATCTGGGTACTTGTATGGTGGAACTGTTGTAGAAAGGAAAATGACACCCAAATGAGGATGAGGTTCACTTCTGAATCTGGTTCCTCTCAAGGTTTCTTCCTCACCATCATTACCTCAGGTTTGATCATTAAGGATAAACTTTTGAGATAAATAATAACTTAATTTTAATACTTTAAAATGTTGATCCTATGTTTCTATACTGTACGTCTGTGAAGCTGCTTTGAGACGATGCAATTATTAAGAGTGATATACAAATAAACTGAATCGAATTGCGTATAGTTACTAGAACGTGTAACACCTCTGTTGATCATTTTCCTATAACAGCACGCCTCCGAGTGCTTTATTCCTTAATTATCCCTTCACAGTAGTCTCATAGCTGGTTAGCGAGTTACCCAATAAGCACTCTAACTAATTAGGGAGAGAGAGAGATTTATATTTCCCGATCCTTTCCTTATTCCGAGCTCGGATCAGCTCGTTTAGCGCCGAGTCGGAGCACTGCGCCAGTCGTGAACAGCAGGTCATGCTATGCTGCAGTGAAATCTCAGTATGAAGCCTTAATTGTAGTCTTGCATGCTTAGTCATGATCACCACAAGCTGGCACAGCCCCTGCCAAGTATTTCAATGAGTTGCCTTTTATTGTTCGGCTCCCGTCTCCCTCTTTCTCTTTCTCGCACTCTTTAATTCTGATGCAGTCGTTCAAACAAAAGTTTGTCTCCTCAGATTTTTTATTTATTTATTTTTTGCCAACACTGCAGCATGCATCTGCGAAAAATAGCTCGAGAGCCGGTATTTGATCGCATATGATGATATATTTCATTTTGAGTCGGGTGAGAGCGTGTTTAAGTGCCTTTTTAAAAGAATGTAAGCTTATTTGTTTATCAGTGTAGTTACTTATTTAAGATTATGGATAAGAGTTGATAAGATGGAGGCTCTTACTTCTTACCCTGAATCTTCAGTGCTGTGCTTCCAGCAAATGCTTATTGGTTGAAAATGGAGGTTGGTTCAACAAAATATAAAGACTTTTAATTTGGATAACTGACTAGTTAATGCTCCAGGGTCATCGGTGTGACATGGGATGAACTTATTTCCAGGGATTTCAGAACAGCGTAACAGATATTGCGTCATCGGGTAGGCGTGGCCTATTTGTTTTCTAAAATAGCTGAACTGTAAGATAATAAAGCATAATAGATATAAAATATAAAATCTACCTGTATGACCGTTTTGTCCTTCATTATCCATCGTAGGTATTGAAGACCCATCGTAGGTTTCCAAGACCTCCAGAAACACGCCCACTTTACGTCGTGGTAACGAAACCCCTTGAATTTAGTGAATGTCATTGTGACACAGCTGATTCTTTGGACTGGTAGATAAGATCATATGACAACCTCTTAGTGATAGAAAGGCTGTATAGAGATCAGTCTGTGGATCAGGTTGCCAGATTCTGGTCCATTCTTAAACCACCATCAACACCACAAACTTCTTTCTTCTCCACTAAGTCACATTTGGAAAATAGAGCAGTCTGCAAAAGATCTCAAAATCACCCATATACCACGTTTACTGTCGAAGTGGTGATCAGAGATCAGACGAGGTAACTGTCAGAATATCCAGAGACATCAACCGAACAATAACAAACAGAAAAAACAAACAATATTACACAGACAAAACAAGGTAGGAACAGACAAAATAAAGACCCAAACAAATGCATCACTATGGTAACTGTTACCATGACAGAAAAGGTAGCTTTAGTTCTGGTAATTTTCCATCTGAAGAACTTAAAGCCTATCCTTCCATTTATGAAAGTGACATGACATACATTATGCTTCGGCACCCGGGGAGCAGTTAGGGGGTTCGCTGCCTTGCTCAAGGGCACCTCAGTCATGGCCGGCCCGAGACTCGAACCCACAACCTTAGGATTACGAGTCAGACTCTCTAACCATTAGGCCACGACTTGCCCTATTTATCTTCGTGCATTTGACTGAAGCCTTATTCAATTCAATTCGATTTTATTTGTATTGACACTGTTAACAATGTATATTGTCATCAACCAGCAAGTCAGGGGTGACCGTGTTAAGGAAAAAACTCCTTGAGATAATATGAGGAACAAGAACCCTTGAGAGACATTGAGAGAGGATGAGAAGCCATCTTCATCCAACACTGGAGAATGTTATTATATGTCATTTCCCTTCTATAGCTGTTGTACTATATGCTCAAACAAACGCAATTGTACAACCAGGAGGTTAATTCTAGCTTCAACATGAAGTCTGTCTTGTTGAAGTTATATTCATCTGTTTACTGATGAACACTTGAGGGCAAATCTGTTTGTATCGATTGCAGTTCAAAGTAATCTTCATGGTTTCTATGGTAAGTGGTACCGTCCACTATCATCCATAGCAATCTCTTGTGTATCAGTTGATTAGAACCAGAAAAAGGTCATGGTCTGGAGATCAGAAGAAGTCAGGCTCACTGGCAACGAGCTGCTACTGTAGAGAAAGACACTCTCCTGGGGTCAGGACATCTAAATGCTTGAAATAATTTATATGTATGAACACAAAAATATTAAAGGATATATAATCAAAAATGAATAAATAGTTTGTAGTGAATCTATACTGTTTATACTTTCACATTGATGTCCATTAAACTAAGGGACAGTTACCAAAATCTGATTAGGTCTCAGGTATCTCAAGTCAAGTCAAGTCAAGTCAAGTCAAGTCAAGAAGCTTTTATTGTCATTACAACCATATATAGCTGTCGAAGTACACAGTGAAATCTGTTTCTCCAGGATCATGGTACTACATAAAACAAAGACAGGGCTAAGGACTTAAGTAAGTTAGTCCTAAGAACTATTCGGACGGGATTAGTTCTACGTGGGGACGTGGGGGGGTAAAGTAATTATTACCAGAGCTTCTCGGTGATTTTAGTCCCGTCCGAATGCGCCATCTCAGTAATCATTACGGACGATGTCAGTAAAGATTACGGCGACTTTTACCTTCTGTAAAAAGGTCCGGAAAAATGACCTCAGGTAATACTGATCCCGTCCGAATCGACCCGCTGTAAATATGTACGGTAAAATTCCGTCATTTCCTGTTTAAAAGTAGTTTTTGGCGCGTTTTTCAAGCATGGAGGCGCCATGTTGTCTGTTTGCACACGTGATAACAGGAAGCGACGTCATACGCACATGACGACAAGGAGGTTACTGTGGTGTGTAAAGCGAGTTCCCCCTCCCACTTCTGCTAGTTTTACTAAGATGTCTTGTTCCCGTCCGAATCGGCCAATTAATATTACAGACGTCCTGAGGTAAAAGTGCATCA